>NC_047103.1:36452919-36618402 GCF_902500255.1 Thalassophryne amazonica | reverse complement strand
GGAGTGTGTAGGTCAATGAGCTATCTAGTGTTATATACAGATCAGTGATCCTGCCCCATCTCTGCCACGTGTTGAATTAACTTGACATTTCAGTATCTCATCTCTAGCTTCCTGATACAGAACACATTTATTCCAGTCTGTGGTCAGGCACTGTGTATCTGACATTCCAGGCTCAGTAGGGTCGACTAACTTGAATAGTTTGGCCATTGTCTCACAATTCACTATGCTATTTAAAGAACAGTACGTACTAGCTCTAGCACCACCAATCCGCCATCAGCTGAAACCACCAGGAAGGTATGTCAGCTGCCAGCACAATCACATGGAACAGTACAGTTAGCTGCATCAGGCCAGTCATGGTCAGCTGAAAGCATACAAATGCGAAGCAGTGTGTTTGTCTGTTTAAAAAAAAAAACACAGTTTTGTCCGCTGCTGGCTCTCCGCTCTACGTGGGGAGTGGCTTTTCGCCCGGTGTCCGGGTGCTGTCTCTCTCTGCCTGGTGTGAGCGGCTCAGCACTCCCCTCACACCAGGCGAGTCACAGCTCCATCCCCGGACACACTGACTACGTTTACATGCAGCCAATAACCCTTTCATAACCGGAATATTGGCAATAACCCAGTTGCGCACGGCCATGTAAACGCCCGCAAAAACCCAAATATGCTCATATTCCGGTTTTTTAAAAACCCGAATAAGACCCCTGGGTTACTCCTTTTCTAACCCGAATATCAGGTCATATAAACGTGCATCGGGATATCCCCATAGAAAGGAACATTATTTTGTGTCCTGCGCATGTCCTATCCGCAAGGAATCTTGGTCTTTTGAGTACAGCAACTACTTGTATGCGGCGCGTGCAGCCCACCGGACACCACAGAAGCAGCTGTAAACAGTGCATTGTGTTCTGCGTCCTTATCAGGCGGGCCTGTCGCAGCACCGGTCGGCATATCACCGCGATTGCTCTGCCTCCGATGCGCTTACCGTCTGCGGCTCGGTAAACGCCGCAATGGACCACTCACACCGCCCCCCTCTCTTCTGTGCATAGCTGCGCCAAATCTGGCAACAGGTCCAGAGACGCTCGCTGTTTTGATGTGGAGGCAGCCCACAGGAGAGAAAAATGAGAAAATGTTAATGCCTGTTTGAGAAAAGTGTGTAGTGAGGGGTTTTACACGAAGCAGGATTACACGAAGCAGGATTTGCATGAACGCCAGATCAAATCAAGCACTGGTGGACGACGTGCGTCGCTGTTTAGATGGGGATATTCCAAATGATACCAGTGACCATGTATACAGGAGTAACTCTGTCTGCTTAAGCATGTAAACGGGTTATTCCTAATGATTCAGAAACCAGAATATTGACCTTAACCCGAATATTAACGGCATGTAAACAACGTAGTCACTGACAAAAGATCCTCTCAGTCCACTCTTTCTTGTGTGTTTTGCTCAGACTCGCACTGAGTGTTTTGCTTTTTATTAATGTTTTGCTTTTTTGGGCAAAACACAATGCTTCACAAACACGGTAACTTGAATAAAATAATAATAATATTTAAAAAAACTGACTGTGAGGCTTGCATGTTGAACCTCAAGCTGAAATGCATTGGCTGAATCGCAGAGAAAGAGTGATTAAAAAAATTCATGCAGCGACCCAGTCCATCAGCCTTTCAAAAAAAAAAAAGAAAAAAAAAACCCTTAAAAATGGTTAAATTTTACAAATTGGGGAAAACAAAAAACAGAAAGCCACATCCCATCACAATTTCAGCAAAATGTCAAGACTTTGGCCTAGGGATGGGTATTGATTAAGATTTTATCTATCAATTCCGCTTATCGATCCGATTCCTTATCGATTCCCTTATTGATATCTCTTAGTAATTTTCTGTGTACTAAAAGTAGGCTTTACATGTTTTCTATGTCAACAACATTTTATTGAGTCTTAAAGTAAATAAATATGAAATTGGTCACTGGATCCTTAAACTCTGGACATAATAAACTCTACATGGTGGATCCTTGATCTCTGGACATTATTTGAAATAAACATAATCTGTAGTTTTTGTCAAAAGCATTTTCTTTCAGACATTATTGGCATGAATGTCTTTCCATACATCTGAGCTGAGCTCTTGCAGCTGTGCTGTGCTGCACGTCAGGATGTAATTCATAAAGAATGCAGGACGTCTCGTTCTGGGTGAGAAAAAAACATTTTAGTTGATTGTAGTTTATTGTCTGTATTACAGCATTTGGAAGGAGGTGTCATTATATTTAAATTGCCGATTCGCTTTGAAGTTATTAATTCCGACCGGACTCTGTCTCGGCAGAGAGCCACGCAGCTTTTGGAGCTGTGCCAATGGAACGGAGGACGATTCTTGTTTCTTGACTGCAACAAGACAGAAGTCCCAGTTAGTGACTTTAATCCACACAAAAGTAACTCACGAGTGACTATAATCCACACAAAAGTAATTCACGATTGACATATGTTAATGGCTTTGAGAGGGTTTAAGAAACTGACTTGCCGCTTCTGAAGAGCAGCGAATCAAAAAAAAACAATGAGCCCGCAGATTGAAGCACTGCTTCATTGGTTCACGCTTCAAAGTGGAGTTGCGCTGCATAAGCAGTTGATTACAGAGCCACTGCAGGGTCTGTAATCACAGTTTGGGACTCCAGCGAGGGCGGTCGCATCTCCTCCTCTCCTCTATCTCTGCTCCAACCTTCAAAGTCCCTACTTCACCAGGCTGTGAATTCTTCAAACTATATTGGATTAATCATGGAATTGATCAGCTGGTCTCTGAACGCTATTGACACCATTTTTTCTACAAGATCAGGGCCGGGGGACCCTGCATGCCCGGATGGAACTTACCCTGCGGGTATGTTCTCGACGCCTGGGAGATGTGGCAGGTCACATGCTTTCTGCCTTTCTCTGTGGAGGACGTCGAGGATTTATTCATATTTGTTTTCATAGTAGGAGGGCTGGTACTTATTGGCTTATGTGCTGTCCTGACCTACCGGAAGATTGGCAAGACGGCTGCTGCCAAAACCACGACCCCTCGCTTGTCCGTCATGGTTAATGAGTTGGGCAAGGTGATGCATTCTCAGACTGCGTTAACCCTTGAACTCGGAGGAAAATTGGATAACATCTCGGAGCAAATGTGCACCTTGCAGGAGGTGGTGAAGATTTCAGAGGCTGGGAAATTTTCATAATTGGGATTTGGTTTGTTCATGTGAAGCTGGAAAAGTGTTTTTCACTGCTCATCCACAAACACGGCAGGCTTATCAGCCTCTCAAGGATAAAATGCCCATTGTTTTTCCTCCAGAAGAATCTCTACAGCCTTGGGAAGATTGGCTGCCTCCTTATCTCTCTTACTCCAGTACACAAGGACAGACAGACTCACACATGGACAAAGACTGAAGCATGCTCCACTTTCCCTCCTACCTGCCCCCCATCACACACCCCATCCCGGCCACTTCTCACGCCACCCCTTTCCCCTCCAGGGGCTGCGCAGTTTTAGCTGCGGCAGGTCCCCATTCCCCCCAAGCTAGCGGCGGCATGACTCCTCTTGCAGCGGCTGCCACACACTTACATCGTCTCAATTTGGAAAACAGACTGTTTCAAGTTTAGTGCACATAAACAATGTCAAATGTATATGTGTTGTCTTAATTCTGATGTGTGCCATTATTACGGTAAACAAGTAATAATTGTGGATTAATTGCTGTATCTTGTCTGTGGAAATGTGAGTGTAGACGTAATCTCGTTGTTGCACTTGTAATGACAATGACAATAAATCTCATCCATCCATCCAATCAATGTAGAGAAATGATCATTTTCCCGACAAACGCCCTCAAAAACAATGGCCGCTCTGAAGGACCTATAAGGGAATCTTTAAGCAAAAAGGCTATTGATGTTGGTGGATCGAATTACTTCTTAGCGATACCTGAAAAGAACCGGTTCTCGGTACCCAATCCTACTTTGGCCCGACTTTGGCTGAGCTCCTGACACTGGGAAAAATCCAAAACTTGTAAAGATGTGAAAAAAATTAATAATTACCCAGGAAAACAGAAAGGGGTACACTAAATTTGACAGTCTCCGTGATGACGCAGCGACCTTGTGCCATTGCTTAGGGAGAACCCTGGACTGTTGATGTTTTAAAACGCAGAAGTACTTTTTATCCGATTACTCAATTAATTGCCAGAATGATCGATAGAATACTTGATTACTAAAATAATCGATAGCTGCAGCCCTAATACCTGATCCACTATAGGCCTGTCCAAGGTGTACCCCGCCTCATACCCTATGACTGCTGGGATAGGATCCAGCCTTCCTGTGAACGTTGATTGGAGTAAGTATAGAAAAGGAATGCACAACTGGAGAAGCAGATCAATGCCATAACAGTTTGAATTGTATCAACGATGTTTCAAATACATCATTCAAAAAACACAATTGTGGACCAAAAGTATACAGCTCATGCTCAATTTCTCGGGTAATCACACGACTGAAAAGCAACCGACAGCCGTCTGAAATCCACCTGAAAGCCATCCTGTGAGACCAACACAGAGGTGGTTTTTGTGCCGCGTAATGAATGGCTCCGTGGCGCGTCCCTCCGCTTTTCTTTCCATGAAAAAAAACTCCTGTAACAGTGGAATGTGCCGAAAAAGTGCTGATATCCACGCCTTCTGCCTTTACGTGAAAGTCAGACGACGTCCCGGATCAACAAAGCCTTCACGTTGGAAATGATCTGGTTGTTTCAGCGGGGTTTGAGCCTGTTGATCGGCGCTCGGAGCGCGGTGCGCTCTCAGCAGTTGTGGGCAGTCTTGAAACCGTCTGAATCACTCCTTAATCTGTGTAATCCCCATAAAATCGTCCCTGAAAGCCATATTAATTTTCCGAACGGTGTCCACCTGGAGGTCTCTCACAGTTTCTGGAAAAAAAATTGATGCAGCAAAGCTCCAAATCGTTCAGACATTTATTCGCAATAAAAAAACGACGAGAGGGGTGGACCAGTGCTCGCTCACAGGCGAATGACGCAACCGACAGGCGTGAAAAAACTCACAAATGCGCACGAAGGTCCAAGCTTGGCTGATGCAATCACGTGATTCAAATCCATATGGTTTTTGAAAAAATAAAAAGGTCGGATACTTTTCTAACAGACCTCGTATACCTGACATTTTCACTTTGTTAAATGACAGAGATGACGTTAATTTCAATAACTTCTCCGGAATGAGTTTGTTTAAATTTTTAACCATAAGTCAAAACTGCCTTGCTGTGCATGACTCCTGTGATACGACTGCACATCTATATGGTGTGAAAATAAATGTTTTGGGTTTTTTTTGTTGGCTGCCTTTCCTTTCTCTCTGATCACCAGGTCTCTTTTGCTGAGAGAAGGCTGATCTGAGACAGAAGCGCTGGCACGTTGTTGTCATTAGCTGCCAGTGTACTGGAATCAGTAATGAAAGTTACCAGATTAGCTTTTAGCTGTAACTTCTGCAGTTTGTTTTTTTGTTTTTTTTAGGGCTTTATCAGTTTAGCTTGATAAAAGTTAACTTTTCAGTGAGTGGATTAGCGTTTATCAAAGCTAACTTTTTGGTTAGCTGTGCCCACCACTGTGTGCGTGTATATATATTATACATACACACACACACACACTGGGGCAGATCTAGAATTTTGTAAAGGGGGAATTTGCCAACATGTAAGGCTTGACTGGGGAGGAATGCCCCCCTGACATTTTTAGGTGCCATTTCTTGCATTTTGGTGCGTAGTTTACCACAAAACACGTCACAAAGAAAAGAAACTTTATAACCAATTTTTATTAATTTGACCTTGTATTGTACAATCTTGAATGTGATATTATGATGTTCTGATGATAAGTAACAGAGAACATTTGAAATGTCCGTGGCTAAAAAGTGAACACCTTTGGTACACCTTGGTGGTACAAATGTACATATAGTGGGGAAAGAAAGTACTTGATACACCTGCGATTTTGTAAGTTCACCCACTTACAAGTTATGGAGGAGGCATTTTCAGCGTATGTGCAGTTCTACTGTGAGAGACAGAATCTAAAAAATAAAATAAAATCCAGGAAATCATACTGTATGAGTTTTAAATAATTTGCATTTCATTGCATGAAAAAGGTATTTGATACATTAGAATTCTGGCATTCACAGACCTCTTTAAGAAGCCATCTTGTTCTTCTCTCATTATCTGTATTACCTGCACCTGTTTCAACTCATTAGGAGTATAAATGACACATGTGCACACACACAAACAAACCCCAACCTCTCCACAATGGCCAAGACCAAAGAGCTGTGTAAGAGCACCAGGGATAAAATTATAGACCTTCACAAGGCTGGAATGGGCTACAGGAGAATAGCCAAACAGCTTTGTGAGAAATATACTACTGTTTGTGCAATTGTCAGAAAATGGAAGGAGTTCAAGACAACAGTCAACCTTCCCTCGGTCTGGGGCCCCCTGCAAGATCTCACTGCGTGGGGTATCAATGATCTTGAGGACGGTGAGGAATCAGCCTAGAATTACACACGCCAGGACCTGGTCAGTGACCTGAAGAGAGCTGGGACCACAGTCACAAGGAAGACCATTAGTAACACACGACACGGTGATGGATTAAAATCCTGCACCACACGCAAGGTACCCCTGCTCAAGCCTGCACATGTCCAGGCCCGTCTGAAGTTTCCCAGTGACCATCTGGATGACCCAGAAGAGTCATGGGAGAAAGTCATGTGGTCAGATGAGACCAAGATAGAACTTTTTGGTTGAAATGGCACTCGCTGTGTTTGGAGGAAGAAGAAGGATGAGGACAACCCCAATAACACCATCCCTACTGTGACGCTTGGAGGTGGAAACATTATGCTTTGGGAATGCTTTTCTGCACAGGGGATGGGACAACTGCACCACATTGAGGGGAGGATGAACGGGGCCATGTATCGTGAGATCTTGGCCAACAACCTCCTTCCTTCAGTCAGAGCACTGAAGATGGGTCGTGGCTGGGTGTTCCAACATGACAATGACCCAAAGCGCACAGCCAAGATAACCAAGGAGTGGCTTTGTAAGAAGCACATCAAGGTCCTGAAGTGGCCTAGCTAGTCTCCAGACCTGAATCCAATAGAAAATCTCTGGAGAGAGCTGAAACTCTGTATTGCCCAGAGACAGGCCAGAGATCTGGAGATCTGTATGGAGGACTGGGCCAAAATCCCTGCTGCAGTGTGTGCAAACCTTGCTAAGATCTACAGGAAATGTTTGGTCTCTGTAATTTCGAACAAAGGTTTTTGTACCAAGTATTAAGTTCTGTATTTCTAATGTATCAAATACCTTTTTCATACAATGAAATGCAAATAAATTATTTAATACTCATACAGTGTGATTCCCTGGAATTTTTTTTTTTGTTGTTGTTTTAGATTCTGTATCTCGTAGTAGAACTGCACATACGCTGAAAATGTTAGCCTCCTCCATAACTTGTAAGTGGGTGAATTTGCAAAATCGCAGATGTATCAAGTACTTTCTTTCCCTAATGTATCTAGCTGAGTCACTTGTTGCTGACTAAAGGGTTCAGAAATGACATTCGACAGGGATTTTTATTTGTTGTGGTCGGTGAAGGGTGGATGGTGGTGTGTATCTGCTTCTTATATGAAGAGTGGGTGGGCCGATGCACGAGCATGGCCAATATCATGTACATCGGAATGCCAATTTCAATAAAATGTCTAATTTCATCACAAATAAAAAATATATATCACAAAAATTATGTCCTTTTTTGTTCTTTTCTCATTCTTTAAATGTATTTCATGTAATTTAATTTCAGGTGGGTGTTTAACCAACTTTCTTCAAAAAAGAGGAGGACTGATGCTTGGCCCTGGGCCCTACATGGCGATACTGACAATATGATCCAATACGATTCACCCCTGTTCATGAGTTCATGTGATTTGATATGTGAAAAGAACAAAAAAATGGACATAATTAGGTGACGTATTTGTGATATATATTTTTTATTTGTGATGAAATTAGACAGTTTATTGAAATTGGTATTGTGATGTACATGATATTGGCTATGCTTGTGCATTGGCCCACCCCCTCTTCAGGCAGAATTTTTGCGTGAAGAGTCCTGGGCCCTCAGATGAGAGAACTTGGTGGGCGGGTAGACTCTGAGCTGAGCTCTTGCAGCTGTGCTGCAGGTCAGGATATAATTAATAAAAAAAAGTTTCTGTGAAGGCTCTGTTGTTGAGTTGTTTTCCATAGTACAGAAGCTTGAATCTTCGACTGGACTGGGTTGCTTGACGCGAGGACGTTTCGCTTCTGTACTATGGAAACCACCTCGACAACAGAGCCTTCACAGAAACTTTTTTTATTAGAGTTTTAAACCTAACCAGACCCCTCCTATCGAGAGGCAGACTGCTATTGGCTAGTGACTAAACAATTACTTTAATTAGCACCTATTTTGCTCTAGTTAGCACTCTCCTAATGACAGGGTAGCTGTCCCTCCTAACGATGGGACTGACGTCTCTCCTGACGGCTCTCCTGATGGCGTGAATGACTCATTTCCATGAACAAAAAACTGAAACTGCTTTGACCTGAGTACCCCATTGTAAACAGGGGACAAAGCATGTCTCAGACCCCCTCCCCGGTTAAGGCTGGGTTTCAACTGTTTCACATAGAATGCCTCCTTGATATATAGTGAGGAAAATAAGTATTTGAACACCCTGCGGTTTTGCAAGTTCTCCCACTTAGAAATCATGGAGGGGTCTGAAATTTTCATCTTAGGTGCATGTCCACTGTGAGAGACATAATCTAAAAAAAAAAAAAAATCTGGAAATCACAATGTATGTTTGTTTGTTTTTTTATAATTTATTTGTATGTTACTGCTGCAAATAAGTATTTGAACCCCCCTACCAACCAGCAAGAATTCTGGCTCACACAGACCTATTAATTTTTCTTTAAGAAGCCCTCTTATTCTGCACTCTTTACCTGTATTAATTGCACCTGTTTGAACTTGTTACCTGTATAAAAGACACCTGTTCACACACTCAGTCACACTCCAACCTGTCCACCATAGCCAAGACCAAAGAGCTGTCTAAGGACACCAGGGACCAAACTGTAGACCTGCACAAAGCTGGGATAGACTATAGGACAACAGGCAAGCAGCTTGGTAGAAGACAACAACTGTTATGATTATTTATTAGAAAGTGGAAGAAACACAGACGACTGTTAGTCTCCCTCGGTCTGGGATTCCTGCAGGATCTCACTTTGTGGGGTAAGGATGATTCTAAGAAAGCTCAGAATTACACAGGAAGACCTGGTCAATGACCTGAAGAGAGCTGGGACCACAGTCACAAAGATTACTTACTGATTTTCACAGATCTGGCAACTTGCTTCTGACGGATTGTTTGTTGCTGTGACGCCACTCTGAACGTCACACGGTTGTATACGCTTCTTTTATTTCTGTTTAGCACTCTTCTGGTTATTAATTGTATCAACTCTGAATGTGATTTAACAACAGTCCTGTTGTGAATCGCTAGCGGTTAGCATTCGCTGGCAGTTAGCATTCGCTAGCGGTTAGCTTTCGCTAGCTAGGTCGACCCCTCCCCTCTCCGTTGTTACTTTTTATAGCTGTTTCTTTTTTACCCGTTTAATACTTCTGTTCGTTTTTCAGTCGAACTGCTGTGAATTTTAAGTAATTATTTTACTCCTGTGTAAAATCTTAGGAACGGCTAGCATTTTCGCTAGCGGGTAGCTTGCGTTAGCTATTTCGGACCCCTGTCATCATTTTTTCATTTCATTTTCTTACACTCACTCCTGTTTTAGTTTTAATTTAGTCACGTCCCTCGTGATGTGAAGCAAGGTGGGGGTGTTGCTCTTATGTATAAATCTAGGTTTAGCCTATTAGCTGTTGGGGGTTACAAATATCACTCTTTTGAGCATCTGATTCTCCATCTGCTCAGGATATTACACTGCCAAGGTCAGAAGAATAAAAATCAGTCGTATTACTTTGTCACTGTATATAGGCCTCCTGGCCCATTTTCTGAATTCTTAGATGAATTTTGTGCATTCATCTCTAACTTGTCAACTAGTGTAGATAACATTTTGATCATTGGTGACTTTAACATTCATATAAATAAGCCTTCTGATCCCCTCTGCAAATCATTTATGGAAAGTGTGGATGCATTAGGATTTCGGCAATGCATTCGGGATTCGACGCACATTAGTGGAAATACCCTGGATCTGGTTCTCGAACGTGGTATTGCTGTCACGAATATTGACATCATGCCTCTTACATCAGTGGTGTCTGATCACTCACTTATTAAGTTTACAGTTTCGCTGCCGTGTTTAGTGGAACAACAACCTTATACAACCCCTGGCAATAATTATGGAATCACCGGCCTCGGAGGATGTTCATTCAGTTGTTTAATTTTGTAGAAAAAAAGCAGATCACAGACATTTCAAATGGCAACTTTCTGGCTTTAAGAAACATTATAAGAAATCAGGAAAAAAAATTGTGGCAGTCAGTAACGGTTACTTTTTTAGACCAAGCAGAGGGAAAAAAATATGGACTCACTCAATTCTGAGGAAAAAATTATGGAATCACCCTGTAAATTTTCATCCCCAAAACTAACACCTGCATCAAATCAGATCTGCTCGTTAGTCTGCATCTGAAAAGGAGTGATCACACCTTGGAGAGCTGTTGCACCAAGTGGACTGACATGAATCATGGCTCCAACACGAGAGATGTCAACTGAAACAAAGGAGAGGATTATCAAACTCTTAAGAGGGTAAATCATCATGCAGTGTTGCAAAAGATGTTGGTTGTTCACAGTCAGCTGTGTCTAAACTCTGGACCAAATACAAACAACATGGGAAGGTTGTTAAAGGCAAACATACTGGTAGACCAAGGAAGACATCAAAGCGTTAAGACAGAAAACTTAAAGCAATATGTCTCAAAAATTGAAAATGCACAACAAATGAGGAACGAATGGGAGGAAACTGGAGTCAACGTCTGTGACTGAACTGTAAGAAACCGCCTAAAGGAAATGGGATTTACATACAGAAAAGCTAAACGAAAGCCATCATTAACACCTAAACAGAAAAAAAACAAGGTTACAATGGGCTAAGGAAAAGCAATCACGGACTGTGGATGACTGGATGAAAGTCATATTCAGTGATGAATCTCAAATCTGCATTGAGCAAGGTGATGATGCTGGAACTTTAGTTTGGTGCCGTTCCAATGAGATTTATTAAGATGACTGCCTGAAGAGAACATGTAAATTTCCACAGTCATTGATGATATGGGGCTGCATGTCAGGTAAAGGCACTGGGGAGATGGCTGTCATTACATCATCAATAAATGCACAAGTTTACGTTGATATTTTGGACACTTATCCCATCAATTGAAAGGATGTTTGGGGATGATGAAATCATTTTTCAAGATGATAATGCATCTTGCCATAGAGCAAAAACTGTGAAAACATTCCTTGCAAAAAGACACATAGGGTCAATGTCATGGCCTGCAAATAGTCCGGATCTTAATCCAATTGAAAATCTTTGGTGGAAGTTGAAGAAAATGGTCCATGACAAGGCTCCAACCTTCAAAGCTGATCTGGCAACAGCAATCAGAGAAAGTTGGAGCCAGACTGATGAAGAGTACTGTTTGTCACTCATTAAGTCCATGCCTCAGAGACTGCAAGCTGTTATAAAAGCCAGAGGTGGTGCAACAAAATACTAGTGATGTGTTGGAGCGTTCTTTTGTTTTTCATGATTCCATCATTTTTTCCTCAGAATTGAGTGATTCCATATTTTTTCCCTCTGCTTGGTCTAAAAAAGTAACCCTTACTGCCACAATTTTTTCCCTGATTTCTTATAGTGTTTCTTAAAGCCAGAAAGTTGCCATTTGAAATGACTTTAGTTTTGTGCCATGTCTGTGATCTGCTTTTTTTCTACAAAATTAAACAAGTGAACGAACATCCTCCGAGGCTGGTGATTCCATAATTTTTGCAGGGGTTGTATATCATTATGGCGATGCATCAACTCCTCAACTAAGACTGAACTCGAAGCTAGACTGCCTGATGTCTTAGCTTCACATTTGACAAATACTCAGTTAGTAGACAGACTTGTGAATAGTTTAAACTCAGTGCTCAAAACTACACTCGACATGATTGCACCACCTGTGTTAAAACCACGCTCCCCCAAATCACAGTCACCTTGGTTCAATGATTATCTGCGTGACCTCAAGCATAAAGCAAGAGGTCTAGAACAGAAATGGCGTCGTTCAAAATTAGAAGTATTTCACCTTGCGTGGCGTGATGCTATCTTAGACTATAAGCATGCATTATTGGCTACAAAGCGGACTTACTACTCTGATTTGATCAACAAAAACAAGCATAACTCAAAATTCTTGTTCAACACGGTGGCAACACTTATGCATGGACAACCACCTGTAGTTTGCTCTCCTTTTACAGCACAAGATTTCCTGGATTACTTTGGGAAGAAAATAGAAGACATCAGGTTAAACATATCCCAGCATGCCTTAACCCAGCCACTACACCCTGCTATTGAGGTGGGCGCCACTACTGAGGTATTACCTAGATTTACAGAATTTGATAGTATCTCACTAGGCATGCTGACAAAACTCGTAATGTCAACAAAAAGCACACCCTGTTTATTTGATCCTATACCAACAAAACTGTTTAAGGACCTGTGGCCCACTCTTGGGCTGACTGTGCTGGAAATTATTAATCTTTCTTTAACTTCTGGATCTGTTCCTAAATGTTTCAAATTTGCAGTGATTAAACCATTACTTAAGAAACCTAATCTTGACCCTAGTGTATTGAAAAACTATCGGCCCGATATCAAATCTATCATTTTTCTCTAAAATTCTGGAAAAAGTGGTGTCACGGCAGCTCATAGACTATCTTACTGAGAATAATCTCTTTGAGCCACTGCAGTCTGCTTTTAGAAAATATCATTCCACAGAGACAGCTCTAACTAAAGTGGTGAATGATCTTCTGCTTACAATGGATTTGGACACCACTACGGTTCTGTTGCTGTTAGATCTCAGTGTTGCATTTGATACAGTGGATCATCATATTCTACTTGATAGGCTGGAAAATCATTTTGGGATTACTGGGAGTGCCCTTGCATGGCTGACGTCATACTTGACCAGTCGTTCTGTGTTTTGTACAGTAACACTACCTCTAACCTTAGTGACATGAAATTTGGGGTTCCACAGGGGTCTGTCTTAGGCCCCCTGCTTTTCTCCCTTTATATAGCACCCCTTGGGCACATATTGTGGCGTTTTGGGATTACCTTTCACTGCTATGCAGATGATACTCAGTTATACATGCCGATAACTGCTGGTAGTCTTGTTCACATAAAATCCTTAGAAGATTGTGGATGTGCCTGGACATGCCAGAACATGTCCCGTGAGGCTTCATCACGGCGTTGCTGTGCGCCATGCGGCACCGCCGCGACGCGCGAAGCCTCCGCTCCTCTTTCCATGACAAAAACTCCTGTAACAGTGGAATGTGCCTTTCATTTCCAAACTGGACGCTGTTTTATCCGGGAAGTCATCTGACTAGCACAGGAATTGTGAAAAGACGTGGACATCAGCACTTTTTCGGCACATTGAGACAGACGTGCGGAGGAATTAAAAATAAAAAGGTCGGATAGTTTTCTAACAGACCTCGTATACGAGGTCTATTAGAAAAGAAACTGACCTTTTTATTTTTTTCAAAAACCATATGGATTTGAATCACGTGTGATTGCATCAGCCAAGCTTGAACCTTCGTGTGCATGCGTGAGTTTTTTCACGCCTGTCGGTGCGTCATTCGCCTGTGAGCAGGCTTTGTGTGAGCAGTGGTCCACCCCTCTCGTCAGATTTTTATTGCGAATAAAATGTCTGAACGATTTGGAGCTTTGCTGCATCAAATTTTTCCAGAAACTGTGAGACACCTCCAGGTGGACACCATTCGGAAAATTCAGATGCTTTCAGCGACATTTTTATGGGGATTACACAGATTAAGGAGTGCTCCAGCCGGTTTAAAGACCGCCTCCTGCGGCTGAGAGCGCGGCGCACTCCGAGCGCCGATCGACAGGCTGAAACCCCACTGAAACAACCAGATCATTTCCAAAGTGAAGGCTTTGTTGATCCGGGACGTTGTATGACTTCCACAGAAATGGCAGAAGACGTGGACATCAGCACTTTTTCGGCACATTCCACTGTTACAGGAGTTTTTGTCATGGAAAGAGAAGCGGAGGGATGCGCCACGGAGCCGCTCATGGCGCGGGACAAAAGCACCTCCGTATTGGTCTCACAGGACGGCTTTCAGATGGCTTTCAGACGGCTTTCGGTGGCTTTTCAGTCATGTGACTATCTGAGAAATTGTGGATGAGCTGGACATGCCAGAGCATGTCCTGTGAGGCTTCATCACGGCGTTGCTTTGTCCAAAGAAGTGGACATCAGCACTTTGTCGGCACATAGAGACAGACGTGCGGAGAAATTCGCATATATGTGTGTGTATATATATGTATATGTGTATATATATGTATGTATATGTATATGTGTGTATATGTATATATATGTATATGTATATATATACGAGGGCTGTCCGTAAAGTATAGGTCCTTTTTATTTTTTTCAAAAACTATATGGACTTCATTCATATGTTTTTACGTCAGACATGCTTGCACCCTCGCATGCGTGAGTTTTTCCATGCCTGTCGGTGACGTCATTCGCCTGTGAGCACTCCTTCTGGGAGGAGTCGTCCAGCCCCTCGTCGGAATTCCTTTGTCTGAGAAGTTGCTGAGAGACTGGCGCTTTGTTTGATCAAAATTTTTTCTAAACCTGTGAGACACATCGAAGTGGACACGGTTCGAAAAATTAAGCTGGTTTTCGGTGAAAATTTTAACAGCTGATGAGAGATTTTGAGGTGATTCTGTCGCTTTAAGGACTTTTCACGGTGCGAGACGTCGCTCAGCGCTCTCAGGCAGCGTCATCAGCCTGTTTCAAGCTTAAAACCTCCACATTTCAGGCTCTATTGATCCAGGACGTCGTGAGAGAACAGAGAAGTTTCAGAAGAAGTCGGTTTCAGCATTTTATCCGGATATTCCACTGTTAAAGGAGATTTTTTTAATGAAAGACGTGCGGACGGGTCCGCGCGTCGGGACGCAGCCGACGCGGCACGGCGGCACAGGAAAAACACCTCCGTGTTGATAACCATTTGTAAAATCCAGGCGGCTTTTGATGGCTTTCAGTGGAGTGAGTATATGAGAAATTGTTTATCAGCTGGAGATGTTCCAACTTGTCCTCAAGGCTTCCAACAGAGGTGTTTTTCCTGTGGCAGAGCGTCGCGGCGGCTGCGAGCCGACGCTGCAATCCGCCCGCACGTCTTTCATTAAAAAAATCTCCTTTAACAGTGGAATATCCGGATAAAATGCTGAAACCGACTTCTTCTGAAACTTCTCTGTTCTCTCACGACGTCCTGGATCAACAGAGCCTGAAATGTGGAGGTTTTAAGCTTGAAACAGGCTGATGACGCCGCCTGAGAGCGCTGCGCGACGTCTCGCACCGTGAAAAGTCCTTAAAGCGACAGAATCACCTCAAAATCTCTCATCAGCTGTTAAAAGTTTCACTGAAGACCAGCTTAATTTTTCAAACCATGTCCACTTCGATGTGTCTCACAGGTTTAGAAAAAAATTTGATCAAACAAAGCGCCAGTCTCTCAGCAACTTCTCAGACAAAGGAATTCCGACGAGGGGCTGGACGACTCCTCCCACAAGGAGTGCTCACAGGCGAATGACGTCACCGACAGGCGTGGAAAAACTCACGCATGCGCACGAGGGTTCAAGCATGTCTGACGTAAAAACATATGAATGAAATCCATATAGTTTTTGAAAAAAATAAAAAGGACCTATACTTTACGGACAGCCCTCGTATACGAGGTCTATTAGAAAAGTATCCGACCTTAAAACCATATGGATTTGAATCCCATGTGATTGTGTCAGCCAAGTTTGAACCTTCGTGCGCATGCGTGAGTTTTTTCACGCTTGTCGGTTGCGTCATTCGCCTGTGAGCACTCCTTCTGGGAGGAGTCGTCCAGCCCCTCGTCGGAATTCCTTTGTCTGAGAAGTTGCTGAGAGACTGGCGCTTTGTTTGATCAAAATTTTTTCTAAACCTGTGAGACACATCGAAGTGGACACGGTTCGAAAAATTAAGCTGGTTTTCGGTGAAAATTTTAACAGCTGATGAGAGATTTTGAGGTGATTCTGTCGCTTTAAGGACTTTTCACGGTGCGAGACGTCGCTCAGCGCTCTCAGGCAGCGTCATCAGCCTGTTTCAAGCTTAAAACCTCCACATTTCAGGCTCTATTGATCCAGGACGTCGTGAGAGAACAGAGAAGTTTCAGAAGAAGTCGGTTTCAGCATTTTATCCGGATATTCCACTGTTAAAGGAGATTTTTTTAATGAAAGACGTGCGGACGGGTCCGCGCGTCGGGACGCAGCCGACGCGGCACGGCGGCACAGGAAAAACACCTCCGTGTTGATAACCATTTGTAAAATCCAGGCGGCTTTTGATGGCTTTCAGTGGAGTGAGTATATGAGAAATTGTTTATCAGCTGGAGATGTTCCAACTTGTCCTCAAGGCTTCCAACAGAGGTGTTTTTCCTGTGGCAGAGCGTCGCGGCGGCTGCGAGCCGACGCTGCAATCCGCCCGCACGTCTTTCATTAAAAAAATCTCCTTTAACAGTGGAATATCCGGATAAAATGCTGAAACCGACTTCTTCTGAAACTTCTCTGTTCTCTCACGACGTCCTGGATCAACAGAGCCTGAAATGTGGAGGTTTTAAGCTTGAAACAGGCTGATGACGCCGCCTGAGAGCGCTGCGCGACGTCTCGCACCGTGAAAAGTCCTTAAAGCGACAGAATCACCTCAAAATCTCTCATCAGCTGTTAAAATTTTCACTGAAGACCAGCTTAATTTTTCAAACCATGTCCACTTCGATGTGTCTCACAGGTTTAGAAAAAAATTTGATCAAACAAAGCGCCAGTCTCTCAGCAACTTCTCAGACAAAGGAATTCCGACGAGGGGCTGGACGACTCCTCCCACAAGGAGTGCTCACAGGCGAATGACGTCACCGACAGGCGTGGAAAAACTCACGCATGCGCACGAGGGTTCAAGCATGTCTGACGTAAAAACATATGAATGAAATCCATATAGTTTTTGAAAAAAATAAAAAGGACCTATACTTTACGGACAGCCCTCGTATACGAGGTCTATTAGAAAAGTATCCGACCTTAAAACCATATGGATTTGAATCCCATGTGATTGTGTCAGCCAAGTTTGAACCTTCGTGCGCATGCGTGAGTTTTTTCACGCTTGTCGGTTGCGTCATTCGCCTGTGAGCAGGCTTTAAGTGAGGAGTGGTCCACCCCTCTCGTCGTTTTTTTCATTGTTTAGGAATGGCTCAGACTGCCGCTTTGCTTGATCAAATTTTTTTCAGAAACTGTGAGGGACATCAAAGTGGACACCATTCGAGAAATTCAGATGGTTTTTGGTGAAAATTTTGTGGGCTTCAAAGAGATTACAGAGTGTTACTGTTGCTTTAAGGATGGCCCAGAGCGACTGGTGGTGCGCCGCACTCCGAAGCCGTCATCGACAGGCTGAGCGACCATTTCATTTCTAAACGGATGGCTGTATGGATCTGTGACCATCATGTGCAATTTCTCTGGTTATCACAAGAGCTGGACATCAACCATTTTCCGGCAGATTTCACTTTTAACAAGAGATTTTGTCATGGAAAGCTGAGCGGAGGCTTCGCGCGTCACAATGGATTCGCTACTGGAACGAGACAAAACCACCTCCGTTTTGGTCTCACAGGACGGCTTTGAGATGGCATTCAGACAGCTGTCGGTGGTTTTTCCATCGAGTGATTATCCGAGAAACTGTGGATGTGCCTGGACATGCCAGAACATGTCCTGTGAGGTTTCATCACGGCGTTGCTTTGCGCCATGCGGCACCGCCGCGACGCGCGGAATTCCTCTGCACGTCTGTCTCAATGTGCCGAAAAAGTGCTGATGTCCACGTCTTTTCACAATTCCTGTGCTCGTCAGATGACATCCCGGATAAAACACAGCGCCCAGTTTGGAAATGAATGGCACATTCCACTGTTACAGGAGTTTTTGTCATGGAAAGAGGAGAGGAGGCTTCGCTCGGCTTTCCATGACAAAATCTCTTGTTAAAAGTGAAATCAAGTGAAAAACAAAAAGCACGTCTGTGTTGGAAACCATTCGGAAGATTCAGACGGCTTTCGGTGGCTTTGCAGTCGAGTGAGTATCCAAGAAATTGTGTAACAGCTGGGCATGTCACAACTTGTCCTGTGAGACTTCCAACACGGACGTGCTTTTTGTTGCGCGCCATTGCGGCTCCGTCCTGACGCGCGAATTCCTTCGCACGTCTTTCATTACAAAATCTCCTGTAAGAGTGGAATGTGCCACAAATGTGCTGATGTCCAACTCTTCTGCAATTTCTCTGGTAGTCAGATGACGTCCCGGATCAACACAGCCTTCACTTTGGAAATGATCCGGTCGTTTCAGCCTGTCGATGGCCGCTCGGAGCGTCCTCCGCCGCTGTGGGCCGTCTTTAATCCGGTTGTAACGCTCCTTAATCTGTGTGACGCCCAGAGTATCCTCACCGAAAGCCGTCTGAATCTTCCGAATGGTTTCCACCTGGCTGTCTCTCACAGTTTCCGGAAAAATGTAATTCAGCGCTGCTCCAATCGCTCAGCCATTTCCCTGACAATGAAAATCCGACGAGGGGGGTAGACCAGTGCTCACTCAAAGCCTGCCCACTGGCGAATGACGCAACCCACAGGCATCACAAAAACTCACGTATGCGCACGAAGGTTCAAGCTTGGCTGATGCAAGCGCACATGATTCAAATCCATATACGAGGTCTATCAGAAAAGTATCCTACCTTTTTATTTTTTTAAAAAACTATATGGATTTGAATGACGTGCGATTACACCAGTCATGCTTGAACCCTCGTGCGCATGCGTGAGTTTTTTCACGCGTGTCGGTGATGTCATTTCCCTGTGGGCAGGCCTTGAATGTGGTCCCGCCCTCTCGGCTGAATTCCTTTGTTTCACACGCTGCTCGAGGCGGCACGCATTGCTTTATCAATTTTTTCTGGACCTGTGAGGAATATCCGAGTGGACACTATTCGAGAAATTAAGATGGTTTTCGGTGAAAAGTTTAACGGCTGATGAGAGATTATGGGGTGTTTCTGTCGGTGTAAGGACTTCTCACGGAGCGGGACATCGCGCAGCGCTTCCAGGCACCGTCGTCGGCCTGTTTCGACCTGAAAACATCCTAATTTAAGGCTTAATTCACCCAGGACATCATGAGAGAACAGAGAAGATTCAGAAGAGGCCGGCATGAGGACTTTATGCGGACATTCCACTGTTTAAGGACATTTTGTAATGAAAGACATGCGCAGAAACGACTCGGCGAATCTGTGTGCGCTGTGACAGGAAAAATACCTCCGTGTTGAAAACCATTTGTAAAATTCAGGCGGCTTTTGATGGCTTTCAACAAGTGAGTAAGTGAGAAATTGTTTAACAGCTTGGGCATGTTCCAACTTGCCCGTTAAGGTTTCCAACGGAGGTGTTTTTCCTGTCGCGACCCCCTGCGGTCGGGTCCGGCCCGACATGCGACTCTGCCCGCACGTTCTTTCATTACAAAATGTCCGTTAACAATGGAATGTCCGAATAAACTCCTCATGCCGACTTCTTCTGAAAGTTCTCTGTTCTCTGACGACTTCCTGGGTCAACAGAGCCTGAAATGTGGAAGTCTTCAACTTGAAACGGCGAGACGCTGCCGCCTCGAAGCGCAGATCGCCGTCAGGCACCGTGGGCCGTCCTTACGGCGACACTACCAGACCAAAATCTCTCATCAGCCGTTAAAATTTTTACCGAAAACCAGCTGAATTTATCGAATGGTGTCCACTCAGTTGTGCCTTACAGTTTTGAAAAAATTTTGATCAAACAAAGCAGCAGTCTCTGAGCCATTCTTAAACAATGAAAAAATCGACGAGAGGGTGGGCGACTCCTCACTCAGACTGCCCACAGGCGAATGACGTAACCGACAGGCGTGAAAAAAACTCTGGCATGCCCACGAGGGTTCAAGCATGTCTGATGTAATCACACATGATTCAAATCCATATGGTTTTTGAAAAAAATAATAAGGTCGGATACTTTTCTAATAGACCTCGTAGTTTTTTAAAAAATAAAAAGGTCGGATAATTTTCTAATAGACCTCGTAGTTTTTTAAAAAAATAAAAAGGTCGGATAATTTTCTAACAGACCTCGTAGTTTTTAAAAAAAATAAAAAGGTCGGATAATTTTCTAACAGACCTCGTATGTATATATATGTGTGTGTGTGTGTATGTATGTATGTGTGTGTATATATATATATATATATATATATATATATATATATATATATATATATATATATATAAAAGGAATCAGTTGAGCTGGCTCGGGCATCTTTTCCGGATGCCCCCTGGATGCCTTGCTGGAGAGTTGTTCCGGGCACGTCCCACTAGGAGGAGGCCCCGGGGAAGACCCAGGATACGCTGGAGGGATTACATCTCTCGGTTGGCTTGGGAATGCCTTGGGGTTCCCCCGGAGGAACTGGGGGAGGTCTGTGTGGATCGGGAGGTCTGGGCGGCTTTGCTTGAGCTGCTGCCCCCGCAACCCGATTCTGGATAAAGCGGAAGAAAATGGATGGATGGATGTGTGTGTGTGTGTGTGTTTCTCTCCATTTCTGCCACTGAACACTCACACCGTCCAGCTCTTAATCTGTCTTTCTCATCATAATCCAGCACGCTCTGTCCACTCTGCATCCACCTCCTCTCTGTGCTCATTCTCTCACTCACCATGCTGCGGAAATTTTATGTTATCCTCTGCACTGCACTGAATGCCAACATAATTGAACAACATAAGACATGGTTCAAGTACCGAGTTACATTTTACTAACATAGAAGCCAAAAAATAAACTTTCTTATAACACAATAAAAATACTGTTTCTATCTTGACAAAATACTTATTAATATGTAATCGAAAGAATTAATACAAACTCTTTATCCAAGAAAAAGAAGCTATATCTAACCTAAGTTTTACAGACCTATGAGTCTCACCATAGGTTGCTTAAATTAAATTCATCAAAACATATGAACTTATTTTCTTGAAATTCTACAATATTCTTAACATTTAGTCCTGTCTCAGCTCAGACAGTGCCATATTGTAGAGGTGCAATGTATTTTCATTGTGAGAAGCCCTGCTTGCATCAACTCTATTCTCAGCTAGGAGATCAACATTTGAAGACCTAATCTTGCTGAAGGTTCCATTTCCATACCACTGCACAATGACAGTATCATTGGTTGACCTGAGCAGTGTGCTTTTTCTGTCGTGAGTTGGAACATCATTCCTGGTGATAGATATATCTGTTTCAGAAATAGATCTAAATTCTCATGACATACACCATGTTTTCAAAAATACCTCCCCAGCACCACGGTGAAAATCGCAAAAAATACAGGAGATGCAGAAATCTAAATACAATCTCATTAATTGACATATATTTGGCAATAAAAAGATATGTTTTTCATTGAGCTAGGATGAAAATCTTTTGAGATTTTTTTTTTTTTTTTACACAAGGCACTATTTTTTTATTTTTTTTTTCACACATTCAACGCCTTCTGATACGCCTGGCCGTCTACTTTGTGACATAAGCACGCTGTATTTACCAATAGATAAAAATGGATTATTTTGTGTATTAACATATTATGTTCACAATGTTTGTGTGAAATATCAACATTTTACCATGAATAATTTGGAGTAGACAAGTATTAGAAGTTCCACTTTTGGCTCCAATGTCTAAATTTTGTTGTGATTTTCAACTTTGCTTGTTTGTCATTTGGCAGTGATTTTTCTTAGACAAATTGTAATGGAATACCTCAAAACTGGAGTTTTGAAATTTCAGATATGGTTTGTGAGTTCCATGCAAACTTTTTGGGTGCCTATATAAGGATGATTCTTTAACTACGGGCACTATTGGCCTTGTAAAAGTAATTTCCACCACACCATTGCCTTACAATATAAAGCGCCTTGGGGCAACTGTTTGTTGTGATTTGGCGCTATATACATGTGCTCTGATGTCACTGTTTATCTCCATAGAAACTACCCAAACAATCTTTCATACAAACTGTTTAGGGACATTACAGTGTTGTGGTGGAAATTACGTCAGTAGTGTGGGACAGCTACATTTTGTTTTAAAAAAAAATCACAACAGTTGTATGACATTAAATACCCCAGTTATGTTTTGATTATTTTACTGATATTTTATTCAGAGATATTTTAAAACATTAGAAAAAATGTTTCTTTACCATTCATTTTTATCATTGAAGATCAAAAGTCTGGGTGTGGGACAAGCAGTGTTGCCACAGTTACTTTGAAAAAGTAATCCAATTACTGATTACTCCTTGAAAAACTTAGTTACTTTACTGATTACTCAATTGGAAAAGTAACTAAGTTAGATTACTACTTACTTTTTTAGTTACTTTCCCCAGCTGCCAACAACAACCCTCTGCCACCTCAAAATGACAATACCTGTCCAAATACCAAAACTCACTTTATAGTCACCCTTTCTTGACTAAAATGAAAATAAATATTGGTTTTACAAAAAGTAAAATAAAGACCTCTTTCGTGACCTCATATTTAACTATTGACAGCACTGCAACAGTAAAATTTGCAGTTTCTAACCTACATTGTTTATAAATGTAACTACAACCCCTGGCAAAAATTATGGAATCACCGGCCTCGGAGGATGTTCATTCAGTTGTTTAATTTTGTAGAAAAAAAGCAGATCACAGACATGACACAAAACTAAAGTCATTTCAAATGGCAACTTTCTGGCTTTAAGAAACACTATAAGAAATCAAGAAAAAAGATTGTGGCAGTCAGTAAGGGTTACTTTTTTAGACCAAGCAGAGGAAAAAAATATGGAATCACTCAATTCTGAGGAAAAAATTATGGAATCACCCTGTAAATTTTCATCCCCAAAACTAACACCTGCATCATATCAGATCTGCTCGTTAGTCTGCATCTAAAAAGGAGTGAACACACCTTGGAGAGCTGTTGCACCAAGTGGACTGACATGAATCATGGCTCCAACACGAGAGATGTCAATTGAAACAAAGGAGAGGATTATCAAACTCTTAAAAGAGAG
This sequence comes from Thalassophryne amazonica, assembly GCF_902500255.1. Taxonomy (NCBI): domain Eukaryota; kingdom Metazoa; phylum Chordata; class Actinopteri; order Batrachoidiformes; family Batrachoididae; genus Thalassophryne; species Thalassophryne amazonica. The sequence goes on along the minus strand of NC_047103.1, from coordinate 36,595,145 downwards.
TAAATCATCACGCAATGTTGCAAAAGATGTTGGTTGTTCACAGTCAGCTGTGTCTAAACTCTGGACCAAATACAAACAACATGGGAAGGTTGTTAAAGGCAAACATACTGGTAGACCAAGGAAGACAAAGCGTCAAGACAGAAAACTTAAAGCAATATGTCTCAAAAATCGAAAAATGTACAACAAAACAAATGAGGAACGAATGGGAGGAAACTGGAGTCAACGTCTGTGACCGAACTGTAAGAAACCGCCTAAAGGAAATGGGATTTACATACAGAAAAGCTAAACGAAAGGCATCATTAACACCTAAACAGAAAAAAACAAGGTTACAATGGGCTAAGGAAAAGCAATTGTGGACTGTGGATGACTGGATGAAAGTCATATTCAGTGATGAATCTCGAATCTGCATTGGGCAAGGTGATGATGCTGGAACTTTTGTTTGGTGCCTTTCCAATGAGATTTATAAAGATGACTGCCTGAAGAGAACATGTAAATTTCCACAGTCATTGATGATATGGGGCTGCATGTCAGGTAAAGGCACTGGAGAGATGGCTGTCATTACATCATCAATAAATGCACAAGTTTATGTTGATATTTTGGACAATTGAAAGGATGTTTGGGGATGATGAAATCATTTTTCAAGATGATAATGCATCTTGCCATAGAGCAAAAACTGCAAAAACATTCCTTGCAAAAAGACACATAGGGTCAATGTCAATGAGCAGATCTGATTTGATGCAGGTGTTAATTTTTGGGATGAAAATTTACAGGGTGATTCCATAATTTTTTCCTCAGAATTGAGTGATTCCATATTTTTTTCCTCTGCTTGGTCTAAAAAAGTAACCGTTACTGACTGCCACAATCTTTTTTTCTTGATTTCTTATAATGTTTCTTAAAGCCAGAAAGTTGCCATTTGAAATGACTTTAGTTTTGTGTCATGTCTGTGATATGCTTTTTTTCTACAAAATTAAACAACTGAACGAACATCCTCTGAGGCCGGTGATTCCATAATTTTTGCCAGGGGTTGTATAAAATTCATTCTAACATTTAAATTATCTCTAAACATTTTACTTGTCGAAATTATTATTATTTTAAGTAGTATTAGTAGTTGTAGTAAAAAACAGCTTCAAAACTGGACCTTTAATCTAGGGGTGTTGTGGGGGAAGGGGGCACATCCTTGCCCCACGCCCCCATTCCATCTGGATTCGCCACTGCTTTGGTGTTTGAGCACAAAGAATGGATAACATTTATTTATGCAGAAAACATGACCAGATTTACAGGTAAGAAAGTTTTATTGTGTTTTCACATCATGTGGTCCTCAGAAAGAGAGTTTAGGTGCATTTGAGTGGAAAATAGTGTCAGTTGTTGACGTGTTGCGGAGGATCAGATGTTTTTAGCAGCAGATCGAGCGGCTCAGCTCAGAATTCTAAATAAAGGAGAAAAAAAGCACGAGTCGTAGCTGCTGCAAAAAAAACGAGGACGAAAAGCTCACAGCTCACTTAAAGTGGGCAGTTCAGTCGAACCCCGACCCCCTGCCCACGGACCAAGTTTAATGCTGCTATCGACCCACAATGCAAAAATAATAGTAACGCACAGTGACTTGGAGAAGTAATTTTAATCTGATTACTGATTTGGAAAGATTAACGTGTTAGATTACTCGTTACTAAAAAAAGTGGTCAGATTAGAGTAACGCGTTACTAAGAAACGCCTTACCGGCATCACTGGGGACAAGCACAAAACGGCAATATTTGCATATAATGATGCTGAAAAAGTCATCATAGACTACTAGAACAACTTTCTTAACACACTTTCATTGTAAAGATAACTATAAAAGTGTGAAATTTCCCCTTTTTTCTGTTTTTCATACAATATGATCAAAGGACATAAGTGCCCGTAGTCTAAGAATCACCCATAAATAGAAAATGTATAACAGGGCAAAATAGGTGGCACTGTCTGAAATTTTCAACAACAAAAAAAATATTCATATATATATATATATTTTCATATATATATATATATAATAGTACTTTTTTAATAACATTTTCACGACTACAGAAAGGTTATAGATCGAAAGCCAACTATTTTCTGCTAATAATGCCACAAAAATTAAACAGATATCTAAAAAATTGGTTTCCTGAGATTTTTTTTCACACCCATGTCAGTAAAATGTAACTCAATGCTTGAAGTTTGTCATAATTACTTTTATTGCTGTTATTGTTTTGGTTGGGTGGTAGTATCAGTGTTATCAGTGTCTGATTCACAGCTGCTGTTCCAGCAGGGAAGCAGGCGGGCTCTAATCTGCATTATGTAATGCTAATTCATATCTTGTTTTTGGATGGTTGGACAGAGTTAAAAAGAAACAGCCATAGTTTAGTCACTGTATTGTGAAGAAATTTTAATTTATTTATTCATTTTAAACTTTTAACTCTGGAATGTTTTCTCTGGCACAAAAGAACGTAGGAGGTGATCATTAGAGGATGTTTCAAAATAATGAAAAAAATAAAAGGCCTGCTCACTTCACCTCTGAATGCTTTGCAACACAAAATGAAATTGGAAAAAGTACCCAATGTGATCAAAGAGTAAATCTGTTTACAGCTCTGTTTACGGTAGATATACTATTGCGAATTGGGGTTGGAATCTTCAGAAACCCCACAATTTGATTTGCTTAGGGTTTAGAGGCCTGCAATTTGATTTTAAACTGATTTTTTTTTTTAATGCATCTCAATGTCGTCTTCTTTTTATAACCTTTTTTACGAACTCTTTCTCACGGTGTGAATAGGTCAGCCATATTTATGAGAAAAGCTGACTTATTATATGAATTGGTGTAAAATTTCACAGATGAGATGGTTGCCGAATAGTGACATTGCATACAGTGATTTCATCTGTATGAGGTTTTATGAGATGCTGTCATTTTCACAAAAATCAAACAGTTAATATGGACAAAATATTGAAGGTGGTCTGGCTCGACATATTGTGTGACATAAAAACAAAACGCCTAAACAAAATGCTTAATACATTGCATGGTAAATTCATCCCAATGTGAATGATGAGATGTAATCCAATTCATAAACGTTTAATGAAAAAAGCTTGCATTTACACTTTACAGCTACTGTATAAAGACTTGAAGAATTTTCAAAAACTGAACTGTGATGTGTGAACCGTGAAGTGGCTTCTGTGTACTGTGACACCCCTAATTAAAGTTAATATATCTGTTGTGAAAGTGTTGGAACACGGACCCACAACAGGGGGCGCAATGAACGGACAATGGAGAAAGTAAATAACAAGTTTTACTGTTGTGAAAATGCACAACCAATACAACAATTGACAATTTGGGTTTACACCGAATTCCACTGGTGTCGTGTGGGCAGGCTCGAAGGTAGGAGACGTCCGTCCAAGTCGAGCCGGAACCACCCAGATTTCCCCTGCCACCGAACCCTGGAAATACTGGAACCGCCAAGTCCCGAATTCCCAGGTGGCCACTGCCTCCGCTCGTCGGATCCGGTACTGCTGGCAAGAGAACAAACACACAGGTGTGGATGCGGCTGCACCCAGTACACAGAGAGGGAAGAAGCTGACTCCACCTCACGTCAATACTGCAGAAAGGTGAGTACTTCTCCAAGCAATTTAGCTCACAATAATCAGCTGTCCTGCAAAGGTTTAACAAATCGTTTAGCCAGTTAATCAGAATATTAATGCAGAGAACGTTACCTTTAACGTAAGGCGATATCTCGGCACTGAGGTGGAGACGCCGTCCTCCTGATATACCTCTGTGCTGAGTGGAACAGCTGAGTCTGGTGATGGGTGACAGCTGTCACCCAGGCTACTCCCATTAGGCGGCAGCGCCCTCTGGTGCCTGGAGCCCGCACTCCAGGCAGGGCGCCCTCTGGTGGTGGTGGGCCAGCAGTACCTCCTCTTCAGCGGCCCACACAACAGGACCCCCCCCTCAACGGGCGCCTCCTGGCGCACGACCGGGCTTGTCCGGATGGCGATGGTAGAAGTCGGCCAGGAGGGCCGGGTCCAGGATGAAGCCCTTCTTCACTCAGGAGCGCTCCTCGGGTCCGTACCCCTCCCAGTCCACCAGATACTGAAAACCCCGGCCCATCCGACGGACATCAAGGAGCCGGCGGACTGTCCAAGCCGGTGCTCCGTCGATGATCCGGGCAGGAGGCGGCGCCGGACCCGGGGTGCAGAGGGGTGAGGTGTGAAGAGGCTTGATCCGGGAAACATGAAAAACTGGATGGATCCGCAGTGAGGCCGGAAGCTGGAGCCTCACTGCGGCGGGGTTGATGACCTTGAGGATCTTATAAGGTCCGATGTACCGTTCTTGTAGTTTTGGTGAGTCAACCTGTAGAGGAATGTCCTTGGTGGACAACCAGACCTCCTGCCCAGGACGATACTTGGGGGCCGGGGCTCGCCGCCGGTCTGCATGTTTCTTCGCCCTCGTCCGGGCCTGCAACAAGGCAGAGCGGGCGGCCCGCCACACCCGACGGCACTTCCGTAGGTGGGCCTGGACCGAGGGCACACTGACCTCTCCCTCAACCACCGGAAACAAGGGGGGCTGATACCCCAAGCACACCTCAAACGGGGAGAGGCCGGTGGCTGATGACACTTGGCTGTTGTGGGCGTACTCGATCCAGGCCAGGTGGGTACTCCAGGCCGTCGGGTGCGCGGCTGTCACACAGCGAAGTGTCTGCTCCAGCTCCTGATTCGCCCGCTCTGCCTGCCCGTTGGTCTGGGGGTGGTACCCAGACGAGAGGCTGACCGTGGCCCCCAGTTCCCGGCAGAAGCTCCTCCAGACATGTGAGGTGAACTGGGGACCGCGATCGGAGACGATGTCTGATGGTATGCCATGCAGACGGACGACGTGGTGGACCAGGAGGTCCGCTGTCTCCTGGGCCGTTGGGAGCTTCGGGAGGGCCACGAAGTGGGCCGCCTTGGAGAAACGGTCCACTATCGTGAAGACGACGGTGTTTCCCTGGGACGGCGGGAGACCCGTGACGAAGTCCAGACCGATGTGGGACCAGGGGCGATGAGGCACGGGCAGTGGCTGTAGCTGCCCTGAGGTCTTTCTGTGATCGGCCTTGCCCCTGGCGCAGGTGGTACAGGCCTGGACGTAGTCCCGGACGTCGGCCTCCAGGGATGCCCACCAGAAGCGTTGCCGGACGACTGTCACGGTCCTTCGCACCCCTGGGTGACAGGAGAGCTTAGAACCGTGACAGAAGTCCAGGACTGCAGCCCTAGCCTCTGGTGGGACGTATAGTTTGTCCTTTGGTCCGTTTCCGGGGTCCGGGACACGGGTCAGGGCCTCCCGGACGGTCTTCTCCACGTCCCAGGTGAGGGCGGCCACGATAGCGGACTCTGGGATGATGGGATCCGGGGGATCCGACGGTTCCGTTTTGACTTCGTCTTCGTGCACCCGGGACAATGCATCCGACCTCTGATTCTTGGTCCCGGGACGGTAGGTAATCCGGAAGTCAAAACGGCCAAAGAACAGTGACCAGCGGGCTTGCCTGGGGTTCAGTCGCTTGGCGGTCCTGATGTACTCCAGGTTCCGATGGTCAGTGAAAACCGTGAATGGCACGGCTGTTCCCTCCAACAGATGTCTCCACTCTTCGAGGGCCTCTTTCACAGCAAGGAGTTCCCGATTGCCGACGTCATAGTTCCGTTCAGCGGGGGTCAACCTGCGAGAAAAATAGGCACACGGGTGAAGGACCTTATCGGTCTTCCCGCTCTGGGAGAGCACCGCTCCTATCCCTGAGTCCGAGGCATCCACTTCAACCACTAACTGGCGGCTAGGATCGGGCTGCACCAGAACTGGTGCAGACGAGAAGCGCCGTTTCAACTCCTTGAACGCGGCTTCGCACCGATCCGACCAGGTGAAGGGAACTTTTGGTGAGGTCAGGGCTGTCAGGGGGCTAACTACCTGACTATAGCCCTTAATGAACCTCCTATAGAAATTAGCAAAACCGAGGAACTGTTGCAGCTTCCTACGGCTTGTGGGTTGGGACCAATCTCTCACCGCCGCAACCTTGGCCGGATCAGGGGCGACGGAGTTAGAGGAGAAGATAAACCCCAAGAAGGACAAAGAAGTGCGGTGGAATTCACACTTCTCGCCCTTCACAAACAGACGGTTCTCCAACAACCGCTGCAGAACCTGACGGACATGCCGGACATGAGTCTCAGGATCCGGGGAAAAGATGAGTATATCATCCAGATACACGAAGACGAACCGGTGCAGGAAGTCCCGCAGGACATCGTTTACCAACGCTTGGAAGGTCGCGGGAGCATTAGTGAGACCGAACGGCATGACCAGGTACTCAAAATGGCCCAACGGGGTGTTAAATGCCGTCTTCCATTCGTCTCCCTTCCGGATCCGAACCAAATGATACGCATTCCTAAGATCAAGTTTGGTGAAGATATTGGCTCCATGCAAGGGGGTGAACACCGAATCCAACAGGGGCAACGGGTATCGATTGCGAACCGTGATTTCGTTCAACCCCCTATAATCAATGCATGGACGAAGCCCGCCATCCTTTTTACCCACAAAAAAGAAACCAGCACCCATCGGAGAGGTGGAATTCCGGATCAACCCGGCAGCTAATGAGTCCCGGATGTAGGTCTCCATTGATTCACGCTCCGGCCGTGAGAGGTTGTACAGCCTACTGGACGGAAACTCACTGCCTGGAACCAAATCAATGGCACAATCATACGGGCGGTGGGGAGGAAGCGTGAGAGCCAGATCCTTGCTGAACACGTCAGCGAGGTCATGGTACTCCGCCGGCACCGCCTTCAGATTGGGCGGGACTCGGACCTCCTCCTTAGCTTGGGAGCCGGGAGGAACCGAGGAACCTAGACACTCCCGATGGCAGGTTTCGCTCCACTGAACCACTACCCCGGACGGCCAATCGATCCGGGGATTGTGCTTTAGCATCCATGGAAACCCCAAAACCACACGGGAGGTGGCCTGAGTCACAAAGAACTCGATCACCTCCCGGTGGTTACCTGACACCACCAGAGTTACTGGAGGTGTCTTATGTGTGATTGGTGGGAGCAGGGAGCCATCTAGCGCCCGAACCTGCACAGGCGAGGTAAGAGCCACCAGAGGGAGCCCTATCTCCCTGGCCCATCTACTGTCAAGCAGATTCCCCTCAGAGCCCGTGTCCACCAGTGCTGGGGCCTTCAGGGTCGAATCCTCAAACAGGATCGTGACTGGGAGTCGTGTAGCAATGTGGGTGTGTCCCACGTGAATATTTTGGCCCACCCCTGGCCCAGTCTCTAGGGGCGGGCGTTGGAGTTTAACCGCTCGGGGCAGTCGTTTGCGAGATGCTCACTCGAGCCACAAACATAACAGGCTCCGTGGGCCCGCCTCCTTTGTGCTCCAGGTGCCCTAAATGTTGCCCTGCTTGTGTCCATAGCTTCGTCAGCAGGGGGAGCCATAGGCGCACGGAGCGCAGGAACAGAGGAGCGTGGGGAGGGCGGAGCTCGATCGGACCCGGAAGGGAGAGGGACGACGCGGGCCTGGCCACGCCCTTCGCCTCGTTCCCGACGGTGTTCTTCTAACCGGTTGTCGAGTCGTATAACTAGATCGATGAGCCCATCTAAATCCCGCGGTTCGTCCTTAGCCACCAGGTGCTCTTTTAGGACCAGTGACAGTCCGTTTACAAAGGCAGCGCGGAGGGCAGTGCTATTCCAGCCGGATCTCGCCGCCGCGATGCGGAAGGCGACTGCATAGGCAGCTGCGCTCTGACGCCCCTGTCTTATTGACAGTAGTGCGGTTGAAGCGGACTCTCCTCTATTGGGATGATCGAACACCGTTCTGAGCTCCCGTACAAACCCATCGTATGTGTGAAGGAGCCGTGAGTTCTGCTCCCAGAGCGCTGTAGCCCAAGCGCGTGCCTCCCCGCGAAGCAGATTTATCACATAAGCTACTTTGCTAGCATCAGTCGCGTACATCACGGGACGCTGTGCGAAGAGGAGCGAACACTGCATCAGAAAGTCCGCGCACGTCTCCACACAGCCTCCGTACGGCTCTGGAGGGCTTATGTATGCTTCTGGGGACGGAGGAAGGGACCGTTGAACGACCAGTGGAACGTCACTTTCGCGCGCAGGGTCCTCGGGAGGGAGAGCCGCAGCGCCTCCACTTGTGCGGCGAGAGCCTCCACCCTGCGGTTCAGGAGAACGTGCTGCTCGGTCATTAAGTCGATCCGAGAGGTGAAAGCGGTGAGAATCCGCTGCAACTCACCGATTACCCCTCCCGAAGCCTCCGCCGCGCCTTGGTCTTCCATTGGCCGTTCAACAGCCGGTTGACGCCCCTCGGGGTCCATGACGCTGGCCGAGATATCCTGTTGTGAAAGTGTTGGAACACGGACCCACAACAGGGGGCGCAATGAACGGACAATGGAGAAAGTAAATAACAAGTTTTACTGTTGTGAAAATGCACAACCAATACAACAATTGACAATTTGGGTTTACACCGAATTCCACTGGTGTCGTGTGGGCAGGCTCGAAGGTAGGAGACGTCCGTCCAAGTCGAGCCGGAACCACCCAGATTTCCCCTGCCACCGAACCCTGGAAATACTGGAACCGCCAAGTCCCGAATTCCCAGGTGGCCACTGCCCCCGCTCGTCGGATCCGGTACTGCTGGCAAGAGAACAAACACACAGGTGTGGATGCGGCTGCACCCAGTACACAGAGAGGGAAGAAGCTGACTCCACCTCACGTCAATACTGCAGAAAGGTGAGTACTTCTCCAAGCAATTTAGCTCACAATAATCAGCTGTCCTGCAAAGGTTTAACAAATCTTTTAGCCAGTTAATCAGAATATTAATGCAGAGAACGTTACCTTTAACGTAAGGCGATATCTCGGCACTGAGGTGGAGACGCCGTCCTCCTGATATACCTCTGTGCTGAGTGGAACAGCTGAGTCTGGTGATGGGTGACAGCTGTCACCCAGGCTACTCCCATTAGGCGGCAGCGCCCTCTGGTGCCTGGAGCCCGCACTCCAGGCAGGGCGCCCTCTGGTGGTGGTGGGCCAGCAGTACCTCCTCTTCAGCGGCCCACACAACAATATCAGTGGAGACCATTTTTAGTGATCAGCCATGATAACAGACAAATAATCTGTTTGGATTCTTTTTTCTCCCTTTATAAAACAACAGGATGAGTCTGCTTTCAGCTGAACCTTTCACATGTTTATGGAGGGTGAAGATAAAAGCAGAGATTTTCTTTAGCAGTGTAAATGCTCCTTCATGTAACTGATTAGTTTGTTTTTTAGATTTTGAAGTTAACTGTGTTCAAATTTCACCAGACCATGCCGCAAGATGTCTTATCCTGTGGTGTGTTGAATATCGTACAAAACCAGGTAATTTTTCTCTGTTTGCATCACATTCACAGTGCAGAAGCTGCAGCTCTTTTTTGGGCTGTCTCCTCCCATTTTTACAAAGAGAGTGCCTGTAACAATGCTGTACGGCAAATGCACTTGCACAAAAGGTAAATTACTGGTTCAAAAATAACTTGAGTGCAAGTAGAAACACAGATTAACATGAGGAACACGAAAAGTGCTCATTGACAGTGGCCATAACTGCGATAAATTCAATTTTTGATATTTGAGAATCGATTCAGAGTTGTTCACATTCTCATTAAGATTCATCTAAGAATGAATTTTTATTATTTGTCGTTGTCCCCCCTAATTTCTAATGCTGAAGAGAGAATTGGACAGCAAAGCACTCTGCCTCGTATGCGGTTTGACTGATGTCATTTTTGTCCTCTACTTGTTATGGTTGACCCAGGAACTGACAGATAGGACCCAGACACAACATGGAGACAGCACACGGTTCTTACAGTTTATTTTGGTGAGATGTAGGCAGGCTTGGCTGGAGTGGTCTGACAGCAGAGGACAGGAACAGCTGAGCAGGACAGGCAAAGGAGTTTAATATGAGTGTATCAAACAGGCAGCTGAAGACTGGCAGATGGCAACTAGGATTCTGGTGAATTAGGCATGGAGGGTCTGAGGCACAGAGAAAACAGGTAAACAGATGTTTGGGAAAATAACACCAAAAATACAAACCATGAAAAATTTTCTTAGAGATAAGGCCAATATGTCTGTACCACAATGGAGCCTGAAAGATCTGACAGTGTCTGAATGTCTGAGCCGCAGTTTAATACTACAGTTGGTTGATTGGATATAGATAGGTTGCAGGTGAGTAGATTCAGCAGCTGAAGAGGATCAGATGGGCAGGCTGGAGGAGAGAACCCAGAGTCCACGCCAAGCAACACAGAGACACATTGAGACAAACATGACACACCAGGGGGGAAAACGACAAGACACACAAGGAAAGGGAAAGGCAAAGCCTAAACCCTAACACCACTGGCCGGAAGGCCAGAATAGAAGTGTGCTGTGTTGGTCCCTTCATCTGTTCATCTGGAAATGTGTCAGCCACATTTTCTTGTGCCCATGATGAATTGAACAAAATAATTGATGAGATTTTCACCCACTTTGAACTCTGCATCCTGAATCAGTGGATGACAGACAAATTTAAATTTGAGTGTGATGGGTTTCACCAAGTTCCTCTCAGGACAACATTTTACTGAGCATACCATACCAACCATACCAATTTGATTTAGAAAGCACCTTAAAACAGCCAGCACTGACACAAGGTGCTATACACTAAAACATGATAAATTAAAATACAATAAAATAAAACTTAAAAAGAACTACTAAAATACAATTCAAATCATTATCAAACTAAGCCTCATTTGTGTCAGAAGCCAAGGAAAAAAGATACGTTTTTAAACAAACTTTAAAAATGGCCAATGAGGGTGCCTCCCTAACACCCAGAGGCAAACTGTTCCACAGTCTGGGAGCAGCAACAGAGAAAGCCCTGTCCCCTCTGAGCTTTCTCTTCAACCTGGGCACTTGCAGGAGCAGCTGGTCAGCCGACCTGAGGGACTGACAAGGTGCATAAGGCTGAAGAAGCCCAGAGAGGTACAACAGAGCTAGACCTTGGTGGGACATTAAAAAAGCAGAGCAGAGATTTGTTACTGTATTGACTACTGTAATGTATTACCTCACAGTAGCTATCTTTAGGGGGGCAGGTACAGGGGGTACTGGTATCAGCTGGCTCTTAAATCAGTTGGCAAAGTGGGGGAATCAATATTTGGTCTAGTTACAGTATAAACTTTCCAACTTCAATTCTTGAAAGCAGAACTGCCAGTATTCAGTTTACCCAAATCCCAGTGCAGTAGCCTGGGGACATCTGCCACACTTTCATTTCCAAATACAGTATCAGTGCACAAAACACAGTTCAGTGAATATCTCCTAATTTATTTACCAAAGTTATCAAGCCAAAGTTAAGCCCCTTGAATGCCATGGAACAAATTGCTGACTGGGTATGCTTGGTGCACAAGTGTGCCTTCTTGTTTTGCTTTTAACTATAGAGTTTTGAAGGTTGGTCTGAATGTTTCTGGTTTAAAGCTCGTCATAGTATGTATGAGACTGAAGGAAAACTGCACATTTCATAATACAGAACCATTGCTCATACCTCTCAGTCACAATATAATATCTGTACTACTGCCAGTGTTCTTTTTCTTTCCTTCCTTTTCCCTATTTCCCAACCAGACGTGCCTGGACACGGGATATAGAATCACCCTCAGTCTGTGAGTGCCTGTCTTTCTGTCCTTGCACCCACCTGTCTGCACTGTTTTCTTTCAACATTCTAACTTATGAATGCCTTTTCTAGTTCATTCTAAAACTGAAATGCATACCCAGGGGAAACAATTTGTTGTTTTTGAAAATATCTCAGATACATTTTGGTTTGGTTGGTAAAACATTTTGGGGAAACGTTTTGAAAACATTAAAGCATAGACTCTCCGAAACATTTTGAAAATGTTCTGTGGCAATACACCCAAAACGTTTTATTAACCTTTCTTGATCAAAAGGTAAGTCCCTTTGGCTGCTCTCTTATTTGCACTTGGGGTCACCACAGCAAATCTGAGGTGGATCTGCATGTTGAATTGGCACAAGTTTTACGCCGGATGCCTTTCCTGACGTAACTCCACATTACATGGAGAAATGTGGCAGGGGTGGGGTTTGAAGCGGGAACCTTCCACACTGAAACCAAGTTCACTAACCACTTGTCCATCACCCCTGCTCCAAAACGTTTCTCGATCAATGAGAAAGTCTCACTGGATTATTGACGTATATCTTTATTATACCCATTTATATACAACTTTATAATAAAATGCCCGATCTGCACTTGTATGTGTCTCTACGGGGATATTAGTTTGTCTGTATTATCTATTCATTCTTCATCAGTACTCTCATCATGGTGAGACTCTGCAGGAGAGAGTGGGGGGAATCATTGCTGCCTTTCCCGGCAAAAATTAAAAATAAAAATCATCACAGTTACAATAACAGATTGTGGTGTTGCCAACTGAACGGCCCCCCTAAAAATCGGTCCACCCTGCCTTCACTGCGCATGCGTTTGAGACTGACTCTGAATCTGACTCTCTATACCCAAACCAATCAAAGGGAATAATGTGATTATTAACCATCAGATGACAAAGCAAAACCTCTTAAATCATTCTAAAATCAGTTTTAAGCAGAACCGAGGCATTTTTAAGTAGAAATGAGGCGATAATGGGTGAGTCACTACTGACGCTTTGAAATGACAGAGGTGCATGAATGCAGTGGCAGCTCTTATGGCTGCGGTGCTCTGATCATTTCCTCCATCGTTTATTGTGAAATAATGCTGAATTTATGTGAAGTGATTGTTGTACAAAAGCTTCATATATCCGTCGCTGAGAGAAATGATGACTGGAGTGCAGTTTTAAGCAGAAATGAGGTGATAATCGGTGAATCACTGCCGATGGTCAGAAATGATGCTGTGGACGCCCAGAAAAGATGCATGCACAGTGAAGGCAGGGCAGACCGGTTATTTAGGGGGGAGCCCTTTGGTCGGTGACACCGGTATCAAATGGAAAATTAATGGTTAAAAGAAATGAATTGCATACTTACACAACTGATTATTTAGAAGATTTCTAAAAGAAACTTGATCAAAAAAGTTGCAAAGGTTTTGATTGTACTTTATAAATGCTTTATCAATTTGAAATAGGGATATCTAGTGACCTTATTCTACCTAAATACACAAATAGGTTTCAAATTTACCTTTCAGAACTTGCAGTTTTTTCGATTATAAGAGAGAGCGCTTTGGAGTGATGCTTTATGTTTGAAATTGTGTAACTGATGTGGCAAGCCACTCAGGATGCAGTTAGCCAGTCAGTAGAAGCTGTATTTCTGTTCAAAGATTATTCTGTTCTGGATGCCAGTGACAGTACGGTCAAATATATGGAAATAAATAAATTGTTAATTTTTACTTCATAACAGTTTTAAACCATCTGGAAAACATCTGTCAAACATTGTTCTAATACATTCTGTTGTAACCTTAGGAAAACATACATAAGTAGGGATGGGTATTGATAAGATTTTATTGATATCTATCCAATTTATTAATTCCCTTATTGATACCTCTTATGAATTTTCTGTGTACTAAAAGTAGGCTTTACAGGTTTTCTATGTCAAAGTAAATAAATATGAAATTGTTCATTGGATCCTTGATCTTTGGACGTAAATAAAAATAAAATCTGTAGTTTTTGTCAAAAGCATTTCCTTTCAGACGTTTTGGCATGGATGTCTCTCCATAACTCTGAGCTGAGCTCAGCTGGCTGCTGCACATCAGCGCAGGACGTCTCATTTTGGGAGGAAAAAACGTTTTGATCGATTGCAGTTTGTTTGTATTACAACATTTGGAAAGAGGTGCCATTTGATTGAAACAGCATTTCGCTTTGAAGTTATTACTTCCGACTGGACTCTATTGTTCTAACTTGACTCGGCAGAGAGCTGTGCAGGGTTTGGAGCTGTGTGAACAGAACGGAGGACAATTCTTGTTTCTTTCTCCCAACAAGACAGGAGTCCCAGTTAGTGACTTTAAACATCACAAAAGTGACTCACGATTGACATATTCAGGGATGAAAGTGGTGAAAAACAAAAAAAGCTGAAACCCAAAATTACCTCCCAACACCACCCACACAAAAATGTTTCAATTCTAGAAGCTCTGAAATGCAATCTGGGACTATTCCAGACAATAAACTGCAGTGAGTGCTGCATCCATTTTGGTGAGGGGAAAAAACCCAACTTTCTTCATTCAAATTGGAAATATGGTTTGACCAAAACAAATCGTCATTAAAGTTAAATAAAACAGGGATGAAGTGGAGGTGTAAAAGTCACTGGGTGTTCACAGGAAACAGTTGATTTCTATATTTATTTATTTATTTATTTAATTATGTCCATTGTTAGTTGGTTTTATATTTTCTGTTGTGTTTTTAATCAGGTTCTTTTTGTCACTTTCTCTAAAATTGTATTGTAGCATTATTAGTTATTATTACTATTATTGTTGTTATTGCTATTATTATTAATATATAAACAAAATAAATTAAAAAAAATATTGCAATTTCTAATACATTTGACTCTTTTACGACAAACGCTGAGCCATTAATTATTATAAAGAAAACAAATGCACACAAACGTGCTGAGATGTGAACAGCTTAATGCTAACTTTAACATTGAAAATGTCATAGACATGCTAACGCATTAGCATCGGTCCCATTTTTAAGTTATAAAATACATCTATCAACTGTATCAGAAGACCATAACAGGTCGGTTTAACATAAAAAAGGTAAATATTACTCAGACATACGCTCTTTGGGGTTTTAACGGGGAAAAATTGAGATAAAGCAAAATGAACAAAGAACCATGAAGCAGCAGGTCGGATCAATGCTTCATTGCTTCAAGCTTCAAAGAAGAGCTGCGCTGCAGAAATGGTTGATTAGAGACCCTGCAGGGGTTCTGTAATCAACGTAGAGACATGATCATTTTCCCGACAAACACCCCCCAAAACAACGGGCGCTCTGAAGGGCTGATAAGGGAATCGTTATGCAAAAAGGCTGTTGACCTCGGTGGATCGAATCATTTCTTAACAATACCCGATAAGGACCGGTTCTCGATACCCAACCCTATACATAGGACATCTTACTGCAGCATTCTGAAACATTTTGTTATGGTGTTTCGCAGAGTCTACACTTTCTACGTTTTCAAAACGCATTTTGTAAAAAAAGACCTTTCTAATACCAAAGCAAAACATTTTGGATATGCTTTGTGTTTCCTGGGTAATCACATACTATGTTTCTTAAATAGAAATGGACTGCATTTATATAGCGCTTTTCCATCTGCATCAGATGCTCAAAACGCTTTACAATTATGCCTCACATTCACCCCAATGTCAGGGTGCTGCCATACAAGGTGCTCACTATACACCGGGAGCAATAGGGGATTAAAGGCCTTGCCCAAGGGCCCTTAGTGATTTTCCAGTCAGGCAGAGATTTGACTCCATGATGTTCTGGACTCGAGCCCAACACATTAACCACTAGACCATCACCTTCAATTTATGAACTTAAAAAAATCATTAGTATTTTTTTTTTAACTTTATAGGCCATAGACAAGAGTCTGTAACCCTCCAGTTTCAGAGCACTTGACTTGCATGTGTCTGATCTCGTCCTTCTCTATCCATAGTTTGAGTCTTTGGTTTTGTCAACTCTTCATTCCAGGAACAAAACTCACTGCTTTACTCAGCTGCTATTCCACAAGGTGCCATTCTACTACTATCGCCTATGATCCAAAAAAGTGCAAAAACGGGATGAAACTGCTTAATCCAACTTGCCTCCTAACAGGCTGGCTTGAAAAGGGTTGACCTGTCAACAGGCTGACTTGAAAAGTGCAGCCCTGGCATCCCAACCAAAAAAACACAAGAAAGGAGCTGTGCCCTCAGCCAGACATGATCAAGCTGTTCAACTCTGAACAAAAACCACAACAAACGCTGCTTCGGCTTCAAATCTTCACACCGATGGAGCACAGTCAAACAAGTTTCCAGCCATAGTCACTACGAATACCGCGTTTAAAGAAGTTTGAACATGATTGAAGCCGATAAGGTGTAACTGCTACAAAAATACCAAGTTCCTTCAAGATCGACAAAGATGTATCAAAACTATGATTCTTCAGAGCGCGCCCCCGTTTGCTATTTGGGATTAAACGGGAAGGAACGGCGGCGTGTGGAATAGCCCAAGTAGAGACTGCTGTTTTTTTAAGTAAGTGTGTGTGTGTGTGTGTGTATTTTTGTTTTTTTTTTTGTTTTTTTAATGTCCTGCTTTTCTGTTGTTTTGGCTTGCCTTGGGAATTGACAAGCTCTATGGCATTAATAAATTACTGTTTAGCTAATTAAATTAAGTGATTTATGTTCCTTCTGGAGTTAGGATGTAAAGTTCTAGAAATTGTAATGCATTTAGTTGAAATTGTATGTAATTCACACAAGATAAATATTTTTGGCCCGTGACCCTCCGTTCAGATTAATTTATAGACATAGAGGAATTCTGTGGATTTCATCATGGGGGTGCTGTTAGTGTAAAATGCCTATAGGAAAGCATTTCATTTTTTACAACATTTTGAAAGTTTCATAAGTCCACGGACACTGATCTGTGTCCTCTGATCCACAAAACTTCGGAGGAAAAATGCCACTCAAAGCATAGCTGATAGTTGTCGTAAAGCGGGACTGGTTGGTTGCTGTGGCGACACTGTGTGGCTCCTGCAAGACGCTGAAGCTAAAAGTAGCATGTGGACATTGCAAACTTTTAGAGCTCTCAAGTTTTTAAAAGAAGAATTTTGATTTTGCAGCATGTCTGTGTCACGGAGCAACATCAGACAGAGGGAAGATGTGAGAAAGACTGTCTGAAAATGTTTGATAAGTTCAAAGATCCGTGGAATTGTCGCTGGCTTCATCAACACACCTGAAAGATAAACGGGAAAAGCGAACTGTGCCCTCAGGAAACATAAGATTTTTTTCTCTCCCTGGGAAAATAAACATTGTGTTGTTCAAACAGGATTTTGGACAAGATTATGTGACTTTTGTTTCATTAATCTAGACTTTCTTCATTGGAAACAGACATTGTGGCTTTGAATGGATTTACACAAGAATGTAAATGAGTTTCTATTAATGTAGACTTTTTTCATGGGGAAAAACACTGTGGCTTTGAGTGGATTTACAGAAATTTACACAACAATGTGACTTTTTTACTATAAGGTATGTTATTAATATTTTACCATGATTTTCAATAGAGGTGCACCGATCAGGATTTTTTAGGCCGATCACCAATCACTGAAATTTTGATCGGCCGATACCGATCAAGTACATATTTGGATCATGCCCAAAATAAGAATATAGGTCTAATGTATAGGACTATTTTTGCATTAAAACTTAATGATGAAAACAAAAACATGCATTCAAATAAAGACACTAGAATAAACTGCCAACTTTTGTTTTATTACACTGACTTTGTTCTACCAGCAAGGTTTTCTTTTCCATGTTTCATGTTGCTCAGGTTACAGCCTACAGAACGTTGAGAATGTAAAATACAGCCCTCATTCTATGGGGTTAAAATTGTCTCATTAATATTTGTAAATGCACACAGGGTGATCTACAAATAATCATTGATTTGCAAATGTGTTCAGATATCCACAAATGCAAATTTCATATTTGTAACTTGTAAATTGTTGTATTTGCAAATATAAAATGTAATTTGTAAAAAAAAAAAAAAAAATTACATTTGTAAAACTGGAAATTGTATTTGTGAATTGAGTTTCAGCATTTGTGGATCACCAATTACATGCATTCATCGCTTTCCTCTGTGACATAATTTTGAGACATTCTTTTCGCGAAATCCACAGATCCACAAACAAATGCATACTGATTCACAAATACACACTCACGCACACTGGATATCCACTAGATGGCAGTGTGGTTCCATTCATTACACAGCAGTCTATTTAGATCTCTCAGAGCCATTTGACTCATTTTGACTTCTGATATGAGCTGGACGGACATGGACTACATTAGATGATGGCGACTGCTCTCCTTGTCCGTCCAGCTCATATCAGAAGTCAAAATGAGTTTATGTCACAGAGGAAAGCAAAAACAAAAATAAACAAAACGGTGTTTCACTTTGAAGTTATTAATTCATACTGGACTCTATCATTCTAACGTGACTCATCAGAAAGCCGCGCAGCGTTTGGAGCTGTGTGAACAGAATGGAGGATGATTCTCGTTTCTTTCTCGCAACAAGACAGGAGTCCCAGTTAGTAACTTTAATCCGCACAAACATGACTCACGATTGACATATTCAGGGATGAAAGTGGTGAAAAACAAAAAAAGCTAAAACCCAAAATTACCCCCCAACACCACCCGCACGAAAATGTTTGAATTCTAGAAGCTCTGAAATGCAATCTGGGACTATTCCAGACGATAAACTGGAGTGAGTGCAGCATCCATTTAGGTGAGAAAAAACAAAACAACTTTCCTTATTCAAATTCATTCCAGTAGTATTCTGCTCTTACTAGGATGCAGCAGTTTTCTAGTTTGGCAGATAGTTCTAGAGAAAATCACTGAAGAAATTAACACATTAAAAATATGGTTTGACCGAAACAAACTGTCATTAAACTTAAATAAGACAGGGATGAAATGGAGGTGTAAGAGTCACTAGGTGTTCACAGGAAACACTTATTTATTTCTGTATGTTCATTGTTAGTTGCTATTATATATTTTCTGTTGTGTTTCTATTCAGGTTCTTTTTGTCTCTTTCTCTAAAATTGTATATAATAAGCATTAGATTATTAATATATAAACAAAAATAAATTTAAGAAATATTACAATTTGAAAACAAATGCACCCGAACGTGATGACAGCTGCAAATGCGTAATGCTAACTTTTAACATTGAAAATGCCATAGATATGCTAACACGTTAGCATCGCTCCCGTTTTTAAGTTATAAAATACATCAACTGTTTCAGAAGACCATAACAGGTCGGTTTAACATAGAAAAGGTAAATAATACTCACAGACGTATGCTCTTTAGGGTTTTAGTGGGGGAAAATTAAGCGAAAGAAAGAAAGTATAAACGAAGCAACAGATCGAAGCATTGCTTCAATCTGCGAACCACTGCTTCGATTGGTTCAAGGTTCAGAGCAAAGCCGCGCTGCAGAAAAGTTGATCACGGACCCGCTGCAGGGTCTGTAATCAATGTAGAGAAATTATAATTTTCCTGACAAACACCCCCCAAAACAACTGCGCACTGTTGTGATCAGTCCTTTTGATCGGTGCATTTTGCCGATCACCGATCAAACCGATCAAGGCGTGATCGGCCGATAATGATCGGTGCTCGATCGATCGGTGCACCTCTAATTTTCAAAATATTCTCCAAGCTTTAGCTGTGGTTTTTGAAACACGTTAACAGTCTTTTCAGTCTTCATGAATTTCATGTAGTTTAACTGTTCTGAGTTGATGCATAATTTGGTTTACAATTAAAAGGAAAATCATTCCAGGTCCTACTTCCATGTCATATTCTGTTATTTCAACATTATCATTGACAGTTTAAATGAAAGGTTGAGTCTAGGATCATTTAAATATGCACTTCTTTTGAGATTTTTTTTTCTTCCAGTAGATGCTGAAAATGTACCATTAGATACAAAATTAATTTGGTTTCTCGGGCCCCACAGGCCCTAGACCCCGGCTCCTGGGGGGGCTGTGCCACCTAGACACCCTGCAAAATTTCATATTTCACAATTTTCATTTCACAGCCCTGGATTTTAAATCTATCATAAACATAATTTTCCTGCTACTCATAAGAAGGTAAGAACATGCAACTGTTTTACTAAGCTATTACAATATAAACACTACAAATAATTACCTTTAAGACGGCTGCAATGTGTTCTCTGAGGAAAAACGCAGCAGCTGGAAGCTATTAGGGGTGTTTTCAACAGCTAACTTGGAGAAAATGATTAATCCGCTGTGAAATAATTATTTTATATATGCAGCATCCAGCGCACAACACATGGCATCCTGTGGAACAAAGCGCGGCGCCCAGCTGGGAACACAGAGGGTGGGATCATCATGACGATGTGCATGCAAGTACGCGCATCAAAGTCGTGCAAGTGTCAGGGCACCTTAAGTCATGCGAGATTGACACACTACTGAGGATGTGCATTGAGAATGTAACGACCATCCGTTGGTCCTTTTTAAACTACTGCAAAATTTCTTTGACATCATAAAGAAATGCACGAATGTGAGCCAAACTCGTGTGCAAAACTATTTGCAGGCTCTGCTAAGCTGGTGTAACTGAAAATATTGAGAGCTTTGGCAGTGTTTTAGTCAGCATGACAGACTGTTTTGAAGGTGAACATGTTGCGACCTGAAGCTCTGACGTTGCAGCGGCTTTTCAGGATCAGAGAGGACACAAAGTACAATTGCCATATTGATGCTGTGTGTCAGGTTTGTGTTAATCCTGAGTCCTGTGTGATTACAGGATACACATCAGGATCCTGAAGATTCAGTGGGTGAAGATGACTCTCTGCCAGCCTGCAATGTAAGTCCTGTCTGTTTTTTTGCTCCTTTCAGATATGCACTTTATTCCACTGTCGACTGTGTTGTCATGTGTAAAATGATTGCAACTACATTTTCCACAATGTCACATCAACCAGTTCTTTCAGGAGCACATCATAAGTTATATTGTCTTTAAATGGGTGTTCCACAAATTACATAATGGGGGCTGCAGGCGCAACAAAATCACAACAAATTTAGGGGGGTCTGGTACCATGCTCCCCCCGTAAAATAGTGAGAAACAGTGCTATTAGGTGGCTTTTGTTGTCTTTATGTGCAAAATATTTTAGAAGGACTTGTACTATAACCAGTAATAATAATATGTAACTGGGTTTCACTTTGACACTCACTCACTTACACTATGAACCTCATTTGTCAGATGAGACCAGTAATGTATTTAATGATCACAGGCATATACCAATATACGAGGTCTGTCAATAAAGTAATGGTCCTTTTTATTTTTTCAAAAACTATATGGATTTCATTCATATGTTTTTACGTCAGACATGCTTGAACTCTCGTGCGCATGCGTGAGTTTTTCCATGCCTGTCAGTTACGTCATTCGCCTGTGAGCACGCCTTGGGAAGGAGTGGTCCCGCCCCCTCGTCGGATTTTCACTGTCTGGAAATGGCGGAATGATTTGGACTTTTTTTTTTCCCATCAGAATTTTTTTAGAAGCTGTTAGAAACTGGCACCTGGAAACCATTCGAAAAATTTATCTGGCTTTCGGTGAAACTTTTACGGGCTTCACAGAGAATAAGGACTGTTACTACAACTTTAAGGACGCTCGGCGCACCGCGCTCCGAGCTGCGACGACGCGGCACAAGCCACCGGACCATTTCTAAACGGATGGCTCTGTGGATACGAGACCGTCGTGTGCTCTTTCTCTGGTTATCACAAGAGCTGGACATCAGCCATTTTCCGGCAGATTTCACTTTAACAAGAGATTTTGTCATGGAAAGTCGCGCGTAAAGACCGATTCGCTTTGGAAGCGAGACAATGGAACACCTCCGTTTCGGCGTGTCAGAGGACAAGTTTGGACATGCCTATCTCGGCTTTCAGTGCTTACCAGTCCAGTAAGTATCAGAGAAATTGTGGAGAGCTGGACATGTCCAAACTTGTCCTCTGACACGCCGAAACGGAGGTGTTCCGTTGTCTCGCTTCCAAAGCGAATCGGTCTTTACGCGCAAAGCCTCCGCGTGGCTTTCCATGACAAAATCTCTTGTTAAAAGTGAAATCTGCCGGAAAATGGCTGATGTCCAGCTCTTGTGATAACCAGAGAAAGAGCACACGACGGTCTCATATCCACAGAGCCATCCGTTTAGAAATGGTCCGGTGGCTTGTGCCGCATCGTCGCAGCTCGGAGCGCGGTGCGCCGAGTGTCCATAAAGGGGTCCTTAAAGCTGTAGTAACAGTCCTTATTCTCTGTGAAGCCCGTAAAAGTTTCACCGAAAGCCAGATAAATTTTTTGAATGGTTTCCAGGTGCCAGTTTCTAACAGCTTCTAAAAAAATTCTGATGGGAAAAAAAAAGTCCAGATCATTCCGCCATTTCCAGACAGTGAAAATCCGACGAGGGGGTGGGACCACTCCTTCCCAAGGCGTGCTCACAGGCGAATGACGTAACTGACAGGCGTGGAAAAACTCACGCATGCGCATGAGAGTTCAAGCATGTCTGACGTAAAAACATATGAATGAAATCCATATAGTTTTTGAAAAAAATAAAAAGGACCGTTACTTTATTGACAGACCTTGTACAGTAGTATTAAGAATAATAGTAGTGCTATGTGACTAAAAAGATTAATCCAGGTTTTGAGTATATTTCTTATTGTTATATGGGAAACAAGGTACCAGTAGATTCAGTAAATTCTCACAAATCCAACAAGACCAAGCATTCATGATATGCACACTTTTAAGGCTATGAAATTAGGCTATTAGTAAAAAAAGTAAAAAAAAAAAAAAAAAAAAAAAAAGGGGGTGTTCACAATAATAGTAGTTTGGCATTCAGTCAGTGAGTTTGTCAATTTTGTAGAACAAACAGGTGTGAATCAGGTGTCCCCTATTTAAGGATGAAGCCATCACCTGTTGAACATGCTTTTCTCTTTGAAAGCCTGAGGAAAATGGGACGTTCAAAACATTGTTCAGAAGAACAGCGTAGTTTGATTAAAAAGTTGATTGGAGAGGGGAAAACTTATACACAGGTGAAAAACATTATAGGCTGTTCATCTACAGTGATCTCCAATGCTTTAAAATGGACAAAAAGAAACAGAGACGCGTGGAAGAAAACAGAAAACAACCATCAAAATGGATAGAAGAATAACCAGAATGGCAAAGGCTCACCCATTGATCAGCTCCAGGATGATCAAAGACAGTCTGGAGTTACCTGTAAGTGCTGTGACAGTTAGAAGATGCCTGTGTGAAGCTAATTTATTTGCAAGAATCCCCTGCAAAGTTCCTCTGTTAAATAAAAGACGTGCAGAAGAGGTTACAATTTGCCAAAGAACACATCAACTGGCCTAAAGAGAGATGGAGGAATATTTTGTGGACGGATGAGAGTAAAATTGTTCTTTTTGGGTCCAAGGGCCGCAGACAGTTTGTGAAACGACCCCCAAACTCTGAATTCAAGCCACAGTTTACAGTGAAGACAGTGAAGCATGGTGGTGCAAGCATCATGATATGGACATGTTTCTCCTACTATGGTGTTGGGCCTATATATCGCATACCAGGTATCATGGATCAGTTTGGATATGTCATAATACTTGAAGAGGTCATGTTGCCTTGTGCGGAAGAGGACATGCCCTTGAAATGGGTGTTTCAACAAGACAATGACCCCAAGCACACTAGTAAACAAGCAAAATCTTGGTTCCAAACCAACAAAATTAATGCCTCGCAGATGTGAAGAAATCATGAAAAACTGTGGTTGTACAACTAAATACTAGTTTAGTGATTCACAGGATTGCTAAAAAAGCTGTTTGAACATAAAATGAGTTTGTAGCGTCACAGCAGATGCTACTATTATTGTGAACACCCCCTTTTCTACTTTTGTTTTTTACTAATAGCCCAATTTCATAGCGTTGAGTGTGCATATCATGAATGCTTGGTCTTGTTGGATTTGTGAGAATCTACTGAATCTACTGGTACCTTGTTTCCCATGTAACAATAAGAAATATACTCAAAACCTGGATTAATCTTTTTAGTCACATAGCACTGCTATTATTCTGAACACTACTGTAAGCTGTTTAAACTTCCCTTCAGTGTGGTGTTATTATTACTCTGCCTAATGTAGTTGAAGGGTGGGAATGCTTTAAATCTTACTGTTTGACAAAGTTTTCCAGCCAGTTAAAAGCACAGTAATACTAAAGTATTACTTCTTAGCTTCTTGTTTTGAATTCAGCCTGCGAGACATGCTTCAGTTCAAAGCTTTGAAGAGTGCTTCAACAATTCTAAAGAGTACTTTGCACTAGAAAGCCACCGCAGTTTACAGCATAGAAATCTACTAACACAGTGGATTACCTAACATTACCTTGATAGCTAATGTTGTCAATCAGTAACTAGGTATTGTAGCTTAAGGTGCCCTGACACAACCATGTTTTTGATTCACGCAACAGCACGACCTGTGTCGTGATGATCCCACTGTGTTCACAGCTGGACGTCGTTCTTTGTTCTTTCGGCTGCCACGTGCTCTGCGCTGGATGCTGCGTATATAAAATAATTATTTCATGGCGGATTAATCATTTTTCTACAAATTGACCGTTGAAAACAGCTCTGATCACTTCCTGAATCACAGAGGAGGCTGAAGCCGGAGCCGTTTGCGCACGCGTGCACCTAACAAGCTGCAGAAAGCATTTTGAGCCGTCTAAAAAGGTAATTACTTGACTTGTTTACAATGTCTTGGCTTGATAAAACAGTTGCATGTTTTTTTCCTTCTTGTGTGCAGCTGTTAAAGTAGTTATTTTTATGTTTATAACAAATTTAACTGCTTGTTATAATACTTCAGACGAGCTGCGCTCTGATGCGATCTGCTGATGTCACCACTCGCTCTATTCACTACTTCTTTACTCCACTTGATGACCTGCACGTCGTGTTGGAGATGAGATCGCGCCACATAGTACGACATTTGTGCGTGAAAGATTTTTTTGAACATTTCAAAATTCTCTCTGCGCAATAGCACACACTGGTGCCCCTCTGGCGTCCTGTCTCCACCAGTTAAAGATGAGTTTACTCTCCAGCACGACACATCACGACACAGGTCGTGATGTGTCGTGAATCAAAAACATGCTCATGTCAGGGCACCTTAAGCTTAGTTTGGACCGGTCAGTAGCCGGTGGCTTTAAGTGGCATACATGACGACTCTGCCGGCTGCCACCATGAGGGAACACATTGTTAATCTTTCTTTGACGCTCATATCTGCAGAAAACCAGCCTCAGGAAATGTGCTAGATTACAGCATCACTAGACCAAAGAAGGACAACTGCAGCAGGCATCACTGCATTCAGGTGCTGCTTGCTTCTTAAAGAGTTTTTGGATTTAATTTAGTGGTAAACTTAACTTCAGTATTACTCTCGCTGTTACAGCAGTTACAATATTCTAACATTGGCTTCACTCTAATTGCTAACATTAGTCTGGTGTGCATAGAGCTATGTACAGTGTCTCTAATTTTCTCCCTTTGAGTGGCACTTGAGGTGTTTGGCCAAATTGTACGTGATGGAATCTGTGCTAAATACAATAGGCCTGAGTGGCATGTCCTGTTTGTGGATTTTGGGCAGTCCATAGATGCATGGAGTGGCGTCCCCAGGGTACAGTCGTACCCTGTAGTATGCCTGCCTGTCGATGAGTCCCTCTTTCTCCAGGTTTTGGAGGTAGCTAATGATTTTCTTCTTAATTTGTGCTGAGCCGCACATAGCAGCACGGTGAGGCCCTCCTGCCCCAGACCATTCACAAGCCATGCAGAGTCTGCACTCAGGAGAACTCTGTGTCAACAGCAGCCAGGTGTGAGCCCTGCTTTACATGATCTTGGTGAGAAGGTCTTGTTATGGTTGACAGACTGTAGTGACTGTAATGGCAGAATGATTCCTGAAATGTTACAGCCCTCATGTTGGCTTTTATTCATTCCCCGCTTGTGAATGGAGGTTTCTGCTAATTTTGCTCAACATTCAATTGTAAACACATTGAGCACTGTGTTTGTAATGACAGCGTCATTAGGTTCTAAACTGTGTGTGTGTGTGTGTGTGTGTGTGTGTGTGTGTGTGTGTGTGTGTGTGTGTGTGTGTGTGTGTGTGTGTGTGTGTGTGTGTGTGTGTGTGTGTGTGTGTGTGTGTGTGTGTGTGTGTGTGTGTGTGTGTGTGTGCTCGCGTACCCACATGCATGTGCGCCAAATACAAGCGTGGGTTTGTCTGGATATTACTGACAAGTAAACAGCCCTCTTACTCCCTTGTACCTTGACATCTTAAGTACACGCGCTCAGTGTGTGCAAGTCCACAGTTTTGCTGGCATTCAGAAAAGCAAAGTTGCTTTAAGATGAGATGACCAATGTTTCATAAAACTGCCGCCTACTCCTCTCAGATAATTGCCGGTATGAAAGCAAAGCAGAATGTGACTCGTTATTAAAGATATGAGTCATCTAAGAGCAAAATTCCTCCCTCTGATTCTTTTTTGCTGCTCAGTAACATCATGTATGTGGTGATTATTGCGTTTATAGGAGTTATTTTTGATTTTGTTATTGTTTAGTGACTCTTTAGGTAAACCCACACACTGACCTCCTCACGTCTTCAGTCATGCGCTTTTTTTTTTCTTTTTTTTTTTAAACTTCACACCATTATAAATGTTGATGCCATCTGTATTTTCTTCAAAATGGAAAACTGCTTCTAAAGTTGTCTCGTGGGTATGTGCATTTGGGGATCATTACTGGTGGAGGTAAGGGAAAAAATAAAGAAAAGCATTTGATTTTTCTTATTTTTTCTAGATAGTTAACATTTACTTTTTTCTAAGTTGTGACTTTTATTTACTAAACTCTTGAGTCATTGTACAGTTAATTGTTGTTTACTCAGTGCCCATACCAGTTGAGTATAAAAGCTTAGGTACCTTTGTGGATTAGCCAAGGATTGCTGACATTGACTTTGGGGATGATGCTTTGATCTTTGCAAAATCAATGGATACCCTGAGTGCAGCTCTAGGGAAGCTGAGTGGAGTTTAGTAGAGGACCCTCCTATTGAGTTTGTATCCATCAGTTTCATCTGACGTGTCATGGTCAACGACATCCTGAAAGGATCCCAATAGGTCTTTTGGTAGACATGGCTTTGTGTATCTGAGGGGGGCATATTTACCACTGTCAAGTTTCCACCCATTGTTTAGTGGTGAGGGGACCAGCTCTTTCTTATGAAAGTGAAGAAAGAGATGTGACTGGTAGTTAACTCTCTGCTCTTTCAGGTTGTGGAGGAATTCTTGATGTTGATTTCTTTCTGAGATTCTTCCACTTAGGAGCTCTTGCCTGTCCTAGTATCTTGTTGGATTTGTCATCGTATATGTACCGTATGTGGTTGACGATGACTATTTTGTATTCATGATCTTACCTGACTTTTGGAGGACTCTGAGCCTGACTTATTGAAATGATGGTGCTATCTTGTTTGTTACTATGGACTTGATTACTTTTTCAATGCTTTTGTAAATGGTATTTTAGCTGTTCTCTTGTACAAATGTGATTTGGTTATCCTAAACAATATATCACATAACATGTGTTTCTGTCATTCTTGAGGGGAACTACTGTTGGAATCTGGCTGCATGTGGTAGCTATCTTGGCCGCCATCTTGAATATCTCAATATACAGACAAGTTAGAGCCTTGGGACATAAAAACTGAACTAAGCATCATGAAAAACCCCATATTTGAGGTATTGCATGCCCTATCAGTATCAAATCTAAGCATAATAGGCCTACCAGTTTTTCTGTTTACCAAAGCCATTATGATGGCCATTTTGGATTTCTCCCTCCAGTGTTACATATATATTTCTTAAGGCAGAAATGAATTCCTTGACCCCAAAAACATGTATTCACACACCAAAATGAATATTCTAGGTCAGCTGAAAATGGAAATCAGGCACAACATAGATTTTTGGCAGCCATTTTGAATTTCGCCCCCTGGTGGAGTTAGCCCGCACTTTTGAGAGGGGCTAAAATCTTTTTTTTTTTTTTTTTTGGGCCAATCTCCAAGAATCCTTAAATTGCTCCCAGAAAATTGGTCACAAACTCAATAGGAGGGTCCTCTACTACTAGTTGGAGTGTCTGCATTTGCAGTTGTCCTGTGTCAAGACTAGGCATTCACTGACTTCTTTACTTGGCAATCAAAAGTATCTGTGTGGCATGAAACTGATTCATTTACGAGGTCTGTCCAAAAAGTATCGTACCTTTTTATTTTTTCAAAAACTATATGGATTTGAATCACGTGTAATTACATCAGCCAAGCTTGAACCTTCGTGCGCATGCGTGAGTTTTTCCACGCCTGTCAGCTTGGAAAAAAATTTTTAACACTCCTTAATCCGTGTGACGCCGACAGAATCTTCACCGATATCCAACTGAATCTATCGAATGGTTTCCAACTGCCTGTCTCTAACAGTTTCTGAAAAAAATTTCATGGAGCAAAGCAGCAGTCTCTCAGCAAGTTGTCAGACAAAAGAAATCCGACGGGAGGGGTGGACCAGTGCACACTCAAAGCCTGCCCACAGGCGAATGACGCAACCGACAGGCATGGAAAAACTCAGGCATGCGCACAAAGGTTCAAGCTTGGCTGATGCAATCACACGTGATTCAAATCCATATAGTTTTTGAAAAAAATAAAAACGTCCGTTACTTTTTGGACAGACCTCATATCTTGACTTTCAGTGTCTCTGAATGCCTGTGAACATGGCTGTGAAGAGCTTATGGAGTCGTGTGGTTGCTGGCATTCAGAGACACTGAAAGCCATGTTCATTTGGCCATATTTTGGCCTTGCTTTTCTGGGCAGTATGCAGCATGAAGGTGCCTCAGTCTTGAGGACTTTAGCCATTGGAAAAGGCCAAGTGGATGCCCACATTTCACCTCCCTGTGGCAGATAAATAGTTACTTGCAAGAGGTGAGGAATGGTGGGCTGGTTGTCTACCTGGTTGTTTTACAGGATCCGGGGTGGTTCTGTGTTGCGGTGCATGCAGTGGCCAGTGTGCCTGAAAACAAGAAAAATTTCAGTTACAAATTCCCAAAGTAATATCCTCGTGTGTTTTGTTTTGTACAAGTAACAGTCCGTAACCAAAAAAGATTTATGTAATTTATTGGATAATAAATAAGAGAAATTTATCACATGCAACAGTCATGAACTACAGAAATCTTTAATGATGTCAATGGTTGGCAATTATTCATGAATAGTTTCAGCAGTATAAACACAATGCAATATAGTTTATGGCTCTGTCTGACTGCTACTACTGCCATGTCTGTTAAGAGTCTGAAGTGACTGGATGTGGTTGAAATGACCAGAAATTTAAACATTACTGGTGAACTTTGCATGATACTTTGACATGCAAAAATGGGAAGGAGTAAACTGTGCCTTGATTAACTTGTATCTAATGTATTTGTGTTATTCATTTTTAGTTGCAGTAATACAACTGTAATTAAGATAATTCTGAGTTCCATGTAAGAATAATCGGTTTGTAAAATTCATGATTGGCATTTCCTCAAAGAATCAGTAGTAGTTACCATAGTAGCAAGCAATATGAAATTAAAATGATTAATTTAGTATACAATAGCATGATAAAATCTTATGCACCTAGTGTTTGTGGATGAATGTTTTTTTTTTCTTCATTAGTAAAGTTCTATTAAAGAAAGTAACAGACTCATTCAGATTAAAAAACGGTATATTAACATTGCAAGTGTAGATCTGTTTGATATCACAAAGACAGCAAACAGGTTAATAATCAATGAACAAATTCATTGATCAACACGATGTTGTAAAACCATGGAATAATTCACCCAAAATAAAATTCATTCTTAAATTAAAGATAAATCACAAGGTTTTTATATTTTCTTGTTAATGCTTAGTAACTCTCATATACAGCTGTCTGGATGTTACACTTGAAGTTATTAGTAAAAGAAAAGCACTTACCATGTGAACTGATGACTTCTTTCTACTAAAAATAAAGAGAGGTATCCAGCGGTATCTGAAATGGCAGGGGTGGTGGACAAGTGGTTAGTGTGCTTGGTTTCAGTGCGGAAGGTTCCCGGTTCAAACCTCACCCCTGCCACATTTCTCCATGTAATATGGTGTTGCGTCAGGAAGGGCATCCAGCATAAAACTTAAATTAACATGCAGGTCCCCAACTCAAATTTACTGTGGCAATGGCGACCCCAAGTGCAAACGAGAGCAGCCGAAGGGACTTAGTTTTTATTCCACTCTTTCCGAGCAGAAAGCTTTGGCTATGTGACATACTTTGGCCTCTAGTATTGGTTAGGGGTGCCACTGTACACAAAAAGTCAGTTTGGTTTATATTTGTGTTGTTTGTTTAGACGTCACGGGTCGGTAGGAGTTTGGTACAGGAGCTTTAATCTGAGCAGCACATCTGTGCTGCCATCAGACATGTTAGCATGGTCAGACAAAGTGAAAATGTAAACGTTCTTTTTTTGTAAAACATTTCTGAAATGGATTACATCTCTTGTCATTCACATTGGGATAAATTTAATTTGTTTTGTTGCACATTGTTGTCATTTGGAGCCAGATTCCCTTCAATATTTTGTCTTTAAGTTTGTTTTACTTTTACTCAAATGTCAGCATCTCAAAAAACTTCACTCTGTACAAATTTGAAATTATTGTACGAGGTCTATTAGAAAAGAAACCGACAGTTTTATTTTTTTAAAAACTATATGGATTTGAATCACGTGTGATTACATCAGCCAAGCTTGAACCCTCGTGCGCATGCGTGAGTTTTTTCACGCCTGTCGGTGACGTCATTCGCCTGTGAGCACGCCTTGTGGAAGGAGTGGTCCAGCCCCCTCGTCGGATTTTGCAGCCGGCGCGGCACGCCCGCCACAGGAAAAACACATCCGTTGGAAGCCTTAAGGACAAGTTGGAACATGCCCTGCTGTTAAACAATTTCTCAGATACTCACTCAGCTGAAAGCCACCAAAAGCCGCCTGGATTTTACAAATGGCTATCAACACGGAGGTGTTTTTCCTGTGGCGGGCGCGCCGCGCCGGCTGCGAGCCGACGCGCCAATCCTTCCGCACGTCTTTCATTAAAAAAATCTCCTTTAACAGTGGAATGTCCAGATAAACTGCTGATTCCGACCTCTTCTGAAAGTTCTCTGTTCTCTCACAACGTCCTGGGTCAACAGAGGCTTAAATTTGGAGGTTTTCAGCTTGAAACAGGATGACTACGTCGCCTCGGAGCGCTGCGCGACGTCCCGCTCCGTGGGAAGTCCTTACAGTGATAGAAACAATCCAAAATCTCTCATCAGCCGTTAAAATTTACACCGAAAACCAGCCGCATTTCTCGAATGGTCTCCACTCAGATGTGCCTCACAGTTCTTGAAAAAATTTTGATCAAGCACGGCGCCAGTCTCTCAGCAACTTCTCTGACAAAGGAATTCCGACGAGGGGGCTGGAACACTCCTTCCACAAGGCGTGCTCACAGGTGAATGACGTCACTGACAGGCGTGAAAAAACTCTCGCATGCCCACGAGGATTCAAGCTTGGCTGATGTAATCACACGTGATTCAAATCCATATGTTTTTTAAAAAAAATAATAAGGTCGGATACTTTTCTCACAGACCTCGTATGTAGTGGTTGCTATTTGGTGGCTGTCTCATTTGTGAAATTTTACACTAATTCATATAAAATCTCAATTTATAAGTTAGTGGTGTTTTTCTGTGTAAACTCAAATGCTCACTGATATTATCCTGGGACAGTGTTTTAACATGAACACGTATTAGTACACTTTCACTTTTAGGTTCATGTTTCGGAAGATAAAGGTTGTTGTTGTTGTCCATTCGGCTGCTCCCGTTTTTGTGTTCGGGGTCGCCACAGCAGATACAACCAGACCCGCATTGATATTTGGCACAGGTTTTACGCCGGATGCCCTTCCTGATGCAACTCCAGTGTTACCTGGAGAAACACACACAGCCGCTGGTGTTCCAAAGAGGTCTCCCATCCAAGTACTAACCAGGTCCTGCACTGCTTAGCTTCTGAGATCTGACGGGATCAGGCTTACACAGAGCAGATCGGCTGCTTTCGGAAGATAAAGGTAAATTAACTAATTCTATTTATATGTTCCCAAAGTTTCTGATTGGAATAATCTATTCACTCACTTTAACTGCCCGGCTCGCTGTTTTCTCTTTTCACCTCAGACACAGACTGCAGACTCAGGGGTTGGCCACGCCTCTTGCACTGAGGGTGGTCCCATGCATTCTGAACAGAGCATGGAACTAGAGTGACACACCGTCTGTGGAAATGAGATGAAATGTCAGTGACTTACAGAAACAAATAAGCACGTCTATAATTATACTGTGCAGACTTGTATCATGTACTCTGCGTGCGGTTCTGTGAACTGAACAGTTCAATACAAATACATATATTGTGACACCTCTGGTATTGTCTGTGAGTGAAGGATCCTCTCCAAACAAGATGCACACGCATGGTGAGAATGTGTGGTTTCAGGAGGTGGTCAGATGAAGTCTCTGTGTCATTCTAACGCTGATCTATTAATAGAAACATGAGGACAAGTTGACCATGTTGCGGGGGCTCGTCACTAGGGCTCAGATTAAGGATGCATTTGGGAGTTTTTCAATGCATTATGAATGGATTAAATGGATGCAGCAGATTCGCTCAACTTGACAGTGGGATGCTACGGTGCACCGTGATTACGTCTTCACCCAATTTGTGTTAAATATATGTAATACAACATTGTAAATAATTTGCTAATTGCATTAGTTCAAATTGCATTTTCGGAGCAATTTGGATAAATCGTTCAGCCCTAGTACAGATGGCATTCATTATTGTTGCAGTCTTTGAGATATTATTTTGAAAATTTATTGTGCCTTTTTCACAGTAGACCATTTTCTGACCTCTGTTTAAATAAAATGCATTATTTTTTCCTGTTGTGTTTTAAGACCTTGTGCCTCTTAACTGTACTTCAGAAAATAATTCCTTTACTATTTTGTTGTAAATATGAAAATAATACAGACTGCAGAGGGCTAAATTTGACTCCACCAACACTGCTCTGTAATGAAGAATTTATCATGATTTTGTGATACATTTTAAATTACATGTGGGCAGATTAGCAAACGGGCAACCCATCCTGATGTCTCTATTTGAATGAAACCTTGTGCTTCCTCCTTACTGAAAAGGTCTTCATGGATCAATGGTGTGTGTGCGTGCGTGCGAGCACGTGCATTATGCGTGTGTGCATGTACCTGAGAGGGCAGCTGCAGGCATTGATTTTTAAATGTAGAGGAGATGACTTATGGATCGACTGTACACTCATTACCTCACTCTCCAGTCTGACTGAGACACACACACACCTCCTTGTAAAGACAATATTTTTCTCACACCATGTGAAGAGTTTGCCTCTGTCTTTGTGTGGATGAATAAATCGCAGTGCTGTTGATGAGCGAGTTGGATTGTTCCACGGGCACCGGTGTGTGTGTGTGTGTGTGTGTGTGTGTGTGTGTGTGTGTGTGTGTGTGTGTGTGTGTGTGTGTGTGTGTGTGTGTGTGTGTGTCTCAGGTTAAATTGGGGAAATGAGGCAGGTTTGCATCACACTGCTGAAGGTCTTGAGTGGAACTGACACACATTCACAGCTCAGCACTCGTACAGAGACTTTGCTTATGATCAGACTCTGACATCACTAAACTACATTACATTCATGATGAGGCAATTTCACTACACCTCTAAATACACTGACTGGAACGCCATCATGCGGTGTCATGACTCGTGACATACTGACTATATTTTGGGTGTTTTTTTTGTTTTTTGTTTTTTTTTAAATCACTCATATTCACTTTAATACACAATTCAGGACTCACTGTGGAGTACAGTGCATTCACAATATTTTGGATCAGTACATGAAGGTGTACTTCTCAGACTGTGACAGGGGTTTGCACTCAATAGGAAAATGGTACACTGCATTATCAAGTTTTCTCTTTGTTTATGGTCAAAACATTTTTTATTGATTTCATTTACTTTATATCACAATTAGTGGTTCAGCTTCATGATGCTGATATGATAAATTTTAACAGTGACACATTCTTCACTGTCACACCTGTGTTTCGTGCTTATTTTGACACAAGGTCATTCCAGTGGTACCCAAGCATCCCCCGAAAGACCTGTCACCAAAGACATCAGTAATCAGTTAAGTGTCACAACCATACCGGCATCATTGTTACAACCCTCTACTATAAAGTGACTTGGTAAAACACACACGCACACGTGCACACAATAATTGATGCCCCCAGTGACATAGAAAATGGTTTCCAGACTGTAAGGAACATCACTGCTCTCTGAGGGACCCACAAACATTTGTTGCCATCTGCTGCTGCTCAGCTGTGTGCCAGTGTCTTTGTGTGTAATTGTGCACACCCCGTTCTCCCATCAGAGGGCCTAGGGCCCTCAACGTGAAATTCTGCCTGAAGAGGGTGTAGGCCAGTGCATGAGCATGGCCAATATCATGTACATCGGAATGCCAATTTCAATAAAATGTCTATTTTCATCACAGATAAAGAATATATCACAAATTGCTGACCTGATTGTGTCCATTTTTGTTCTTTTCACATTCATTAAATGTATTTCATGTAATTTAATTGCCAATTTTAATGGTAAATGCACTGCATTTATATAGCGCTTGTGCATCAGACGCTCCAAAGCAGTTTACAATATGCCTCACATTCACACAAACACACTCACACACTGATGTCAGGATGCTGCCATGCTAGGCGCTCACTACACACCGGTAGCAACTAATTAATTTAATAAAATGTCTATTTTCATTACAAATAAATAATATATCACAAATTGCTGACCCGATTGTCCATTTTTTTTTGTTCTTTTCACATTCATTAAATGTATTTTATGTAATTTAATTTAATGTCAGGTGGGCGCTTAACCAACTTTCTTCAGAAAAGGGGGTGGGCTGATGCTTGGCCCTGGGCCCTCCGACTGGCATATTTTTGTGAGGGCGCTGTACGCTGATCCTGGGTTCTTCATGAGGCCAGTGGAAGCCATCCACACCATGGGTGTTCCTTTTTGTCTCGTTGAGTTCACCAGGCCTCTCCAACCCTGCTCCTGGAGGGAACCTGTCCTGCATATTTTCCATGTCTACCTGCTTGAGTCACACCTGGTCAGTTAACATTGGTGTTTCCCAGCTCTTGATTGACTGAGTTAATTAGGCATGGGTGGAGTAGAAAGAGTTGTAAAACATGCTGGGCACGTGTCCTCTGGGAACAGGGCTGGAGAGGCCTCGTTTGGTGTATGAATGAATGAATGAATGAAAACTGTTTATTTCGAACATTTGATACAACAACAATTACAAGATAGATCAGTAAAGACAACAACAAAAAAGTTCCTACTGTGTACCCAACATGTCCGAAAAGGGGTAGGGTGAAGCATCAGCTTATTTATCCCTACCCCTTCTTCCCCACAACCAGTAATACCCTTTGCCACATATACACATAGATTCCTACACACCTAAACCGATATCAATATATATATATATATATATATATATATATATATATATATATATATATATATATATATATACGAGGGCTGTCCGTAAAGTATAGGTCCTTTTTATTTTTTTCAAAAACTATATGGATTTCATTCATATGTTTTTACGTCAGACATGCTTGAACCCTCATGCGCATGCGTGAGTTTTTCCACGCCTGTCGGTGACATCATTCGCCTGTGAACACTCCTTGTGGGAGGAGTCGTCCAGCCCCTCGTCGGAATTCCTTTGTCTGAGAAGTTGCTGAGAGACTGGCGCTTTGTTTGATCAAAATTCTTTCTAAACCTGTGAGACACATCGAAGTGGACATGGTTCGAAAAATTAAGCTGGTCTTCAGTGAAAATTTTAACAGCTGATGAGAGATTTTGAGGTGATTCTGTCACTTTAAGGACTTTTCACGGTGCGAGACATCGCGCAGCGCTCTCAGGCGGCGTCATCAGCCTGTTTCAAGCTTAAAACCTCCACATTTCAGGCTCTGTTGATCCAGGACGTCGTGAGAGAACAGAGAAGTTTCAGAAGAAGTCGGTTTCAGCATTTTATCCGGATATTCCACTGTTAAAGGAGATTTTTTTAATGAAAGACGTGCGGGCGGATTGCAGCGTCGGCTCGCAGCCGCCGCGACGCTCCGCCACAGGAAAAACACCTCTGCTGGAAGCCTTAAGGACAAGTTGGAACATCTCCAGCTGATAAACAATTTCTCATATACTCACTCCACTGAAAGCCATCAAAAGCCGCCTGGATTTTACAAATGGTTATCAACACGGAGGTGTTTTTCCTGTGCCGCCGCGCCGCGTCGGCTGCGTCCCGACGCGCGGACCCGTCCGCACGTCTTTCATGCCGACAGGCATGGAAAAACTCACGCATGCGCACGAGGGTGCAAGCATGTCTGACGTAAAAACATATGAATGAAATCCATATAGTTTTTGAAAAAAATAAAAAGGACCTATACTTTACGGACAGCCCTCGTATATATAAAATTAAATATATTTAAATTAAATTTCCCCCTCAGACTGCAATCCCCTGATCTGTTAAAAAACATATTTTTAATATTTGCTGGAAGTAAATTGTTTATTGCTTTATACACGATTTGTACTGTTTGAAAATGAACCAAGTCTGTGAATTTTAAGAATTTGGATTGTAAAAATAGTGGATTTGTATGATCTCTATAGCCAGTATTATGAATAATTCTTATAGCTCTTTTCTGCATTACTGATAGTGATTGTGTTGTACCTTTATAAGTATTACCCCATACCTCTGCACAGTACTGTAAATATGGTAAAACCAGTGAGCAGTAAAGAATGCGGAGTGAGTTGTGGTCCAGAATATGTTTCGCTTTGTTTAGAACTGAAATGCTTCTTGACAGTTTACTTTGTATATGTTTTATATGAGTCTTCCAGTTTATCTTATCATCTATTATCACCCCCAGAAACTTATTTTCATGTACTCTTTCAATATCTACCCCCTGAGACTTGTAACTGAACCTGTATGTCTGTATTACAATAGCCAAATAACATGTATTTTGTTTTACTTAAGTTTAATGATCATTTGTTTCTGTCAAACCATATTTTCAATTTTCCCATTTCTATACTGATCCTCCTCAGTAACTCCTGCAAATCCCCCCCTGAACAAAAAATGCTTGTGTCATCTGCAAATAATACTAATTTTAATATTTTGGAAACATTGACAATATCATTTATATAAATTAGAAACAGTTTTGGACCCAATACTGACCCCTGTGGGACGCCACAAGCATTGTCCAAGCATGATGATGTATATTCCCCCAACTTCACAAACTGTTTTCTGTTACTTAAGTAGCTTCTCACCCAGTGCAACACCAACCCCCTAATCCCATACTGTTCAAGTTTACTGATTAATATGTCATGATTGATTGTATCAAAAGCCTTTTTAAGGTCTATAAATATTCCAACTGAATGTAATTTGTGGTCTATGGCGTTTGTAATCTCCTCAACTGATTCTATTAATGCAAGTGATGTTGAACTAAGTGCTCTGAATCCATATTGACTATCAGTAAGTAATTTATGTTTATTTATGAATTTGTCTAATCTATTATTGAATAACTTTTCTAATAATTTGGAAAATTGTGGAAGCATTATGCAGGTAGGGATTTTGCCATCTGGATGATTCAGTGTTTAATTTTCCAGTTGACCTGAAGCATACTGCAGCAAAAAATCAGACTAGTAAAACCATGAACCATTCTGGGTGAGAAGGGCCATCTATATAATTTCATAAATTAATCTGGTGAGTTCACCTCTTCATTTAGAATCTGATTTTCTGTCACTTTGAGATAACCAAATGATTACATACCGTTGAAGTTGTGGCATTTAAATTTTACACTTCCTCTAGGTGTACATCAGTTATTGAAATTAGATTTAAAGTGCAGCTTTTCTTAACCTTGTTTTTGCAGAATTGCTGAGACTAAAACAATACTCTTGAGAGGAAGGGTTTCTTTCATGTTTGCACAGTGCTCAGTGACAATTCATTAATATTGTATTGATGCTTACCACAAGAATGGACAAAGCACACAGACAATCTATTTTAGGCCACTGGCTCTTGTGCCTCTTGCACTGCATGACCCAGAGAATACTGCTTTTATTCAACCACTCACAACCAACAATAAATGAGTGAAAGCCATCAACTTGCTTACCATTTTGCCTCATTATTAGGAGCTCCCTGGCAGCATGGTGGTCAAGTGGTTAGTGCACTTGTTTCTGGAGCAGAAGGTTCCTGGAGCAGAAAATTTCACTTTATATAGGCTTTGCAGGATTACATCAAAACTACTTCACAGGTTCTCACCAAATTTGCACCACAGATAGATATTAGGGCATGGAAGACTACACCGAATTTTGGAAGTGCTCTGGATGCGGATTGGCAGATGTCAGAAATCTCTGTTTGCTCTTGTTTCTAGATGATTTTCCCTGTGTTCACTCAACTGTTTGTTTGCATTGCCTTTATGTATTTTCCTACTCCCACTGTCTTTGGTGCACTTCTTGTCTTATTTTGGTGGTCACAGTTTCCTTGTGCATTTTGGTTAACTTTCTTCCTGTGTCGCTTCCCCAGGTATTTCCAGTTAGTGATGACCCTCACCTGCTTTCCGTCTGTGTGATTACCTTCTGTGTGTATTCGTACCACTGTGTTCCTCTTGTGTTTTGATTGAATATTTTACTTTGTTGCTTATTTCTTTCCCATTACTTCTAGTGTTTCCCACTGATTGTCTTTTTGTTGCCGACCTTTATTTGCCTCTTGTGAATGTTTGACCTTGCTTGCTCTTTGGACACTTTTGCTGTTGCCTCTTGTGTTTTTGACCTTTCACTGCCTCTCTGACCACTCTCCTGCCTGTTCCCTCATGGATACTGTAGCCAGCTGTGGACTGCTCTCCTGTGTATCAACCTTTGACCCTTCTCATGTGTCATTAAAGACTGTTTTTGAGCTTTCTGGTGTTATGCCTGCATTAGGACCCCAACCATCCTTCCCCTCATGACATCTAGAAGGACAACCATCTCTGCAGTAATCCACCAATCAGGAATGTATGGTAGAATGGTCACTCCTTTGTAAAAGGCACAGAGCAGCCCGCCTGAAATTTGCCAAAAGGACTCGCAGACCATGAGAAAAAAATAAATTCTCTGGTTTGAAGAGACAAAGATTGAACTCTTTGGCGTGATGTTAGAATGAAACCAGGCACCATCCCTGCATTGAAGCATGGTGGTGGCAGCATCATGCTGTGGGGATGTTTTTCAGTGGCAGGAACTGGGAGACGAGTCAGGATTGAGGGAAAGATGAATGCAGCAATGTACAGAGACATCCTGGATGAAAACCTGCTCTAGAGCGCTGTTGACCTCAGACTGGGGCAATGGTTCATCTTTTAGCAGGAAAGTGACCCTAAGCACACAGCCAAGATATCAAAGGAGTGGCTTCAGGACAACTGTGTGAATGTCCCAGAGCCCAGACCTGAATCCAATTGAACATCTTAGTGCAGCAGATAAGAGAATATTTAGAGGGGAATCCTGCAAATGGTGATAAAAGCATCAAATTTGGCAGAAATACTCCTCAGACAATTCTCTTTTGAAAAAAAAAACGATTGGCCACTTGCATTTTCAATCGGTGGTCAGGTAGGGGTCAATTGAAGAATTACACAGAGGTCAAAATTAAAAGATGCTCCAATCATATTGCAAAATATTCCACATTATTTGCCTGATCATAAAGATTCCAAAAAGGTATAGTTTTGACTATCTGTGACTGAATTCTATGGAGTTATGGGATAAAAACAGCAAGAATGGTGACAAAGGTCAGTTACATTTTGTACAGGGGTCAAAAGTTAAAGTTGCTCAAATTTTGGTAAAAAGTGATGCAAATTATTAGTTGAGTGAATATGGTTTTAAAAAGGAATAGTTTGCATCATGTATTATGCTTAGTTATCATGTTACAGGGTAACATATGTCACATGTCATAGAATACAATGGATGCCGACATTGTTTACTTTTACTTTGCAAACCAAGCATGCAACTCGGTCAGAACTATTCCATTTATTAATCCTATTAGCTCAACCTGTAATTTGCACCACTTTTTACCAAAATTGGAGCAACTTTAACTTTTGACCCCTGTACAAAATGACACTGACCTTTGTCACCATTCTTGCTGTTTTTATCCCGTAACTCCATAGAATTCAGTCATAGACAGTCCAAATGATACCTTTTTGTAATCTTTATGATCAGGCAAATAATGTGGAATATTTTTCAATATGATTAGAGCTTCTTTTAATTTTGACCTCTGTTTAATTCTTCAATTGACCCCTACCTGACCACCAATTGAAAAGTCAAGTGGCCAATCGTTTTTTTCTAAAGAGGAGTCTCTAAGGAGTGTTTCTGCTGAATTTGATGCTTTTATCACCATTTGCGTGATTGTTTCAGTTATCTGCTGCACTATCTCTGGGGAGATCTGAAAATGTCTGTGTACCAATGCTCCCCATCCAACCTGATTGAGCTTGAGGGGTGTTGCAAATAGGAAATGGGCAACACTGCCCAAAGATAGGTGCACCAAGCTTGTGGCATCATATTCAAGAAGACTTGACTGTAATTGCTGCTAAAGGTACATCACCACAAAAAAGTACTGAGCAAGTGGTGTGAATACTTATGTCACTTTCAATTTAATTAGCTTATAATGCGCCAAATCACAGCAAATCCGTCTCAAGGCATCTTACATAAAACAATTCAACATAAAATTTAAATAAATAATTAAAAATTAATTAAAAAAATAAATACATAAATAAAAACAGAAGTAAAAGAATAAAACAGATAAAAAATAAAAACTATTCATAAGAAAGAGAATAAAAATAGGTTTTCAGTCTTGACTTAAAAACCCTCCTCTTCTTCTGATTTTTAGAATGGGCTGAAATCACTGGGTGTCATCACTCTTGGTACCTCCCACTCGTTGGAGGGTGTTTTGAGCACCTGGGTTGACAAACAATTTTGAACACTTGGTCCAGCTGAAGCTGCAATATGACGAAGGCCTTTGGCCGAAACGTTATTATGTAATAAAACAGCGGCAGGACATCAATATTTTGAGTGTGCTATGCTTTTTCTTATTTGAGATACTGCATGCAGCCATATTCAATAAAAATATTAATATAAGTTACTTTGTGAAGAAAACTTAGACAAAGTAACATGAGGCATAATCCAGCCAAGCACAGAGAGAAATCCTGTGTGTGTGTGAAGCTGCAGAGAGACGTGTCTGTGTAGGGAGGGGTGGGCGCTATCTGTGACTGGCCAATCACAGAGCATGTAGACAGTCAGTCAGCCAATGAGAATTTTCCTTCAGCACAAGCACAGATATTGATGAGTTTTATTCAGATCATACTCGTGCTTATCAAAAATGCTTTATCCGTACCGTAGCTACTCTCATCCCTAGTAGCTGCTGATAAACCAGCCATTACAGGAGTACAGTTTGATTGTTGGAGGAAAAACGCTACACCTACAGTTGTACAGAAGTTTGCATACACCTGTCACAGACAGTTATTTTATGGTGTTATTGAGCATTTAATGTTTTCATTGAACAATTCAGTTCCTGGGTCAGAAGAACTGTTCAACTTGCATTTTTAATAGCATAATAATAATAAATTGGTGCACAAGTTTTAATTTATTTTGGGTTTTCTGATATCAATACAGTGTCAAATCTATACATAGTGTCACATCTGTCTGTATCTTTGAAATTGGGGCTGGAGACAGCACTTGTAATATTTGGATGCTAGGTTTGGAGAGAGGGAGTGTTTATTGAGGCCTGAGTGCTTAAAATGGAAACCTCCTCCCTGCCCATGCTGACTAGAGTGCATATTGATGGTGAGAGTGTGTGTGAGTGTGCAAGAGAGAGAATATTGATGATAGGAAGCGGTGTGAAGCAGGAGAGGGAAAGTGTGTGTGTATTAGAGAGGTTTGGAAGAGAAAGTGAAAACAAGATTTGCACCACTTCTAAGTTTAGTTCTGCCAAGATCCATTTTGGTGAATTCTTCTGTTGTGGTGTGTGTGTCTGAGACGGGTGGTGGCCTCCCACCTTTGTGCTGTAAATAAGGCATTGTGGGTGCTGCCATTGTGAGGTCACAGGGTAATGATGTAATCTGTGCAAGTCGGCACCGCTTTTCCTGACTGCATCTCCTTCCAAGAACAAGCAAATTATAGAGCACTTGTTATAGGGCTCTTATGGATGTCCTGTGTCATTTTTGTCACCCCTGAATTTATTGGAAGTTACAATTATTCATTTAAGATTTAACAATTTTTTTTTCATTCTTATAATGACTACTTGGCACAAAATTGAACAAAAGTAATTATCAAATATTTCTACGTCTTTTGTTATCTGTGAACAGTCACGAGACATGAACCACACAATTAAGTCCATGAACATTTTGTTACTGCTTGTTCAATTTCCAGTGTGTGTATTCTGTCAACTAGTCTATCACTGTGAAATTAGGAGACTTCATGGCTTCTATATTTGTGTGAGTGTGTATATACATTTGTATATAAAAG
This sequence comes from Thalassophryne amazonica, assembly GCF_902500255.1. NCBI lineage: Eukaryota > Metazoa > Chordata > Actinopteri > Batrachoidiformes > Batrachoididae > Thalassophryne > Thalassophryne amazonica. The sequence continues at coordinate 36,552,855 of NC_047103.1, read as the reverse complement.
TTTGGGCACCCCTGATAATTTTCATGATTTTCCTTTATAAGTCATTGGTTGTCTGGATCAGAAATTTCAGTTAAATATATTGTATAGCAGATGAACATACTGATATTTGAGAAGTGAAATGAAGTTTCTAGTATTTACAGAGAGTGTGCAATAATTATTTAAACAAAATTAGGCAGGTGCATACATTTGGGCACGCTTGTCATTTTATTGATTTTAATACATTTAGCAATAATTATTGGAACACAGAATTGGTTTGGTAAGCTCATTGACCCTTGACCTCCTTACATAGGTTCCAATCCAATCATGAGAAAGGGTATTTAAGGTGGCCATTTGCAAATGTTTCTCCTCTTTGCATCTCTTCTAATGAGTGACAACATGGGAGCCTCTAAACAACTCTCAAATGACCTGAAAACAAAGATTGTTCAACATCATGGTTTAGGGGAAGGATACAAAAAGCTATCTCAGAGATTCCAGCTGTCAGTTTACACTGTGAGAAACATAGTGAGGAAATGGAAGACCACGGGCCCAGTACTAGTTCAGGCCCAAAGTTGCAGGCCAAGAAAAATCTCAGATAAGCTGAAGTGAAGGATGGTGAGAACAGTCATAGTCAACCCACAGACCTGCTCCAAAGACCTACAACATGATCTTGCTGCAGATAGTGTCTCTGTGCATCGTTCAACTATACAGCACACTTTGCACAAGGAGATGCTATATGGAAGAGTAATGCAGAAGAAGCCTTGTCTGCGTACACACCACAGAGTCGCTTGAGGTATGGTAAAGCACATTTGGACAAGCCAGCTTCATTTTGGAATAAGGTGCTGTGGACTGTTGAAACTAAAATTGAGTTATATGGACATAACAAGGGGCGATAAGCATGGCTGAAAAAGAACACAGCATTCTAAGAAAAACACTTGCTACCTTAGGGATGGGTATTGAGAAGCTGTTCCTTTCGGGTATCATTAAGAAATGATTCGATCCACTGACATGAATAGCCTTTTTGCTTAACGATTCCCTTATCGGTCCATCAGAGTGGCCGTTGTTTTGGGGGATGTTTGTCAGGAAAATGATCATTTCTCTACATTGATTACAAACCCTGCAGCGGATCTGTAATTAAATTTTCTGCAGCGCGGCTTTGCTTTGAACCTTGAACCAATCGAAGCAGTGATTCGCAAGTTGAAGCAGTGCTTCGATCTGGTGCTTTGTTGATTCATTGTTTTATTTCGCTTTATCATAATTTTTCCCCACTAAAACCCTAAAGAGCATATGTCTGAGTAATTCATTCATTCATTCATCTTCAACCACTTATCTTTTTTATGTTAAACTGACCTGTTATGGTCTTCTGAAACAGTTGATAGATGTATTTTCTAACTTAAAAACGGCACTGATGCTAACACGTTAGCATGTCTATAGCATTTTCAATGTTAAAGTTAGCATTGCTGTTCACATCTCAGCACGTTTGTGTGCATTTGTTTTAATAATTAATGGCTCAGCGTTCATTGTCGTAAGAGTCAAATTGTAATTTTTTTAAATTTATTTTTATTCATATATTAATGATAATAGCAACAACAACAATAATAGTAATAATAACTCATAATAACTAATAATGCTACAGTACAATTTTAGAGAAAGAGACAAAAAGAACCCGATGAAACAAAACACAACAGAAAAGATAAAACCAACTAACAATTGAATTTAATTGAATTATTTTATTTCGACACACATGGTTGAATAAAAAAGAAATACAATATTTACAAACACAAAACAAAACAACAGTACAGCAAAACAGAAAACAAAATACAATAATCCAAAACTGACCAAAATCAAAACCCATGTGACCGAAAGGGGGTGGGTAGAAGCATAACTTATCAAGACCCACCCCTTATTCCACGAAATCAATAAATACACTCACTACTAATTAGATTCACACACACACGTATGCAAATATATATATATATATATATATACATACACACACACGTATGCAAACACAAATAATGACAATAACAATGATAACAATGTACATAAATAAATAAATATAGTAATAAGTGTTTCCTGTGAACACCTAGTGACTCTTACACCTCCACTTCATCCCTGTTTTATTAAAAGTTTAATGACAATTTGTTTCGATCAAACCATATTTTCAATTTGTTCATTTCTTCAGTGATTTCCTCCAGAACTATCTGCCAAGCTAGAAAACTGCTGCATCCTAGTAAGAACAGAATACCACTGGAATGAACTTGACGCTGCACTCCCTGCAGTTTATTGTCTGGAATAGTCCCAGATTGCATTTCAGAGCTTCTACAATTCAAACATTTTCGTGCAAGTGGTGTTGGGGGGTAGTTTTGGGTTTCAGCTTTTTTTGTTTTTCACCACTTTCGTACCCTGAAAATGTCAATCGCGAGTCACTTTTGTGTGGATTAAAGTTACTAACTGGGACTCCTGTCTTGTTGCAAGAAAGTAATGCGAACTGTCCTCCGTTCTGTTCACACAGCTCCAAAAGCTGCGCGGCTCTCTGCCGAATCAAGTTAGAACGATAGAGTCCAGTTGGAATTAATAAATTCAAAGTGAAATGCAGTTTAAATGAAATGACACCTCTTTCCAAATGTAATACAAGCAAACTGCAATCAATCAAAATGTGTTTTCCTTCCAAAACGAGACGTCTTGCGCTGATGTGCAGCAGCCAACTGAACTTAGCTCAGAGGTACGGAGAGATATTCATGCCAAAATGTCTAAAAGGAAATGCTTTTGACAAAAACTACAGATTTTATTTATGTCCAGAGATCAAGGATCCAGTGACCAATTTAAAATGTTGTTGACATAGAAAACCTGTAAATTCTACTTTTAGTACACAAAAAATTCACAAGAGGTATCAATAAGGGAATCGATAAGAAATCGGATTGATACGCGGAATCGATAATGGCATCGATATTGATACAATCTTATCGATACCCATGTTTATGCTACCTACAGTAAATTTTTGAGTTGGTTCCATTATGCTGTGTGGCCACTGCAGGTACTGGGAATCTTGTTAAAGTTGAGGGTCACATGGATTCCAGTCAGTATCAGCAGATTCTTGAGAACAATGTTCAGGAATCAGTGACAAAGTTGAAGTTGTGCCAGGGCTGGATCTTTCAATAAGACAATGACCCTAAACACTGCTCAAAATCTGCTCAGGCATTCATGCAGAAGAACAACTACAATGTTCTGGAATGGCCATCTCAGTCCCCAGACCTGAATATTATTGAAAATCTGTGGTGTGATTTTAAGGGGGCTGTCCATGCTCAAAAACCAACAAACCTGACTGAACTGGAGATGTTTTATAAAGAGGAATGGTCCAAAATACCTTCAGCCAGAATCCAGACTCTCATTGGAAGCTGAAGGAAGTGTTTAGAGGCTGTTATTTCTGTGAAAGAAGGATCTACTAAATATTGATGTATTTTTTTTCTGTTGGGGTGCCCAAATGTATGCACCTGCCTAATTTTGTTTAAAGAAGTATTGCACACTTTCTGTAAATCCTGTAAGCTTCATTTCACTTCTCAAATGTCAGTGTTTGTCTGCTATATGATATATTTAACTGAAATTGCTGATCCAAACTAGGGCTAAAACGATTAGTCGAGTAACTTGAATAATTCGATTACAAAAAAAATGTTTGAGGCAAATTCTGTGCAATGAAGCTTTGTTTAACGTTGTAGCACATATGCTAGACCTGTATGTGGCGCTGTAACGCCCCCAGAAAAACAAACAGAGGAAGACTAGAGCATGCATAAGCTGTTTAAGCGCTAATCAAATTAGTACAATAGCTACAGCTTTCCAAAGCGACACAGAGTGAAATGAAGCCTTTTAGGAGAAAAACGGTCCACACTGATCATCTGAAATAGCTTACTGCGCATTTAAAGCGAAGCAGTGTGTTTTTTTTTTTGTTGTTTTGTTTTTTTCTTTTTTGTTTTTTTAACACAGTTTCATCCGCTGCCTGTTCTCCGCTCTACATGAGGAGTGGCTATTCAAGCAGCGGCCTGTGTGAGTGGCTCAGCACTGCCCTCACAGCTCCGTCCCCGACCACACTGACAATCTGGAAGAAGTCCACTCTTCCTTCTGTGTTTTGCTCAGACCTGCACTGAGTGTTTTGCTTTTTAATTTCGCTTTTTTGGGCAACACACAATGCTTCACAAATATGGTAACTCAACCTCCAGCTGAAATGCATTGGCTAAATCGCAGAGAAAGCGGGATACAAAAAAACGCAGTAACCCAGTTCACCAACCTTAAAAAAAAAAAAAACTTAAAATGGTTAAATTTTACAAGTTGGGGAACACAGAAAAGATTATGTGAGCGCTGGAAGTCTCCTTTCATCATATCTTTCCTGTATGACAGACAGCGAGCGAGACCAGATTGACCAAGATGCTCAGATCTTTATGAGAACCTGCTCTGAAGCTATCAAGCAGCTACGCAATGAGGCAGAAAGACAGGTGTCTTCAGTTCAGATAAAGGAGCACAGGAGGGCAGTACTGGACCTGATTGAAATGTATCTGAAAGGTGTATGTAAACTGTACTCTGAGCAAAGAGCAATTAGAGTCAAGAGAATGGTAGACAAAAAGAGACTGTCGAGATTTAGTCCAGAACACCAGGGTAGGGTGGAAAAGAACACCTAGGTCTACCCAACGGACGAAAAGTCGACCAAGGAAGATAGGTCTGACAAGAGTGTGTCTGAGGTCATGGACAACACTGTCAGTCTGTGGGAGGAGGGCCATGTGGAGGATGAGCTCTCTCCTGAGGAGATTCAGATGGTTCACAAGATAGCTAATACACATGAACCATACTCGAGACCACTTTTTCAAGTAGAACCAGGGATGGTTTGCTGATGCATGCTCAAGTATGGTATGGATTTCACGCTATTGGACTTTGTGGTCAAGTGATTTTGGATCTATGCCCAGGTTCATGATGTGAAAGTCCATGAAGATATAACCTGGTTTTGTGGCTCAGTCCTCCAGTGAGATCAACTGGATTGTGGTCCAGAATAGGCACTGAAGTTATAGGTCATGTTATGCTTCCTTTCTCCATTGAGCGGGCTCTTGACTTGAAATGTTAAACTGATGTTTTCTTATTAAAAGATGGAACTTTTTTTTTTTTACTTTTTGCCCTCTGTGCCCAGTGAAATAGAAAAGGCAGTACCATATTTTCATGACTATATGTCACACCACAGTATTACTCACATCTGTCCAAAAATGCATCATGAACAGCAAAATAAACATGTGTTGCATCAGTGAGAAAAAAAAAAAGGTTGGCTTTGAGCAGGATGTTGTAGGCTGATCGGGAAGGGCAGATGGGGGTCTCACACACACACACACACACACACACACACACACACACACACACACACACACTGCATTCACTCATACCTTCTGTCGTGCAAGAATAAATTGCATATATGGGTATTAATGTTCATAAATGGTTCTGCCAGTGTGGCATTTACCATTACTATATATGCAGACAGGGGAAGAAAAAAAACAAGTTGGGGAAAACAAAAAACAGAAAGCCACATCCCATCGCCATTTCAGCAAAATGTCAAGACTTTGGCCCGACTTTGACTGAGCTCCTGACAACAGGAAAGATCCAGAACTTGTAAAGATGTTAAAAAATAAATGTTTACCCAGGAAAACAGAAAGGGATATACTAAATTTGACAATCTCCGTGATGAGACAGCGACATTGTGCCATTGCTTAGGGAGAGCCCTGGACTGTTGATGTTGTTAAAAACGCAAAAGTACTTTTTATCCGATTACTCGATTAATTGCCAGAATAATCGATTACTAAAGATGTAGCCCTAATCCAAACAACCAAAGATTCATAAAGGAAAATCATGGAAATCATCAGGGGTGCCCAAACGTTTACATACAACTGTGTGTGTGTGTGTGTGTGTATATATATATATATACACACACACACAGATTAGAAATTGTAATGTACAAAATAATTAACTACCCTCTGTGTAATTTGCCTTACATAGAAAGTCACTGACAGAGATTCTGCCAGGGCGCTTCTTCTTGACCATCAAGCAGGGAGATGTAGAGGAAGTGCGCATTACAGTTTCCCTCCAGTGTTACAAAGGAGAAAATGGGAGAGGCAGATGTAGGAAAAAAAGAGAGAGAGAAAGAGAGAGTGACCCTCCCCCATTATGACCTGGGCTGGAATTTGACACGGGACTCAAATTTTCATCTCTCCTCATTCCCATCTTCCTCTGTTTCTTTTATATCCATTTCCTTCCTCCTGTAGAATTTAATGTTGGAAGCTTCAGAACTTGTCCTTCATTCCGATATCCCCACTAATTGTCTGCACATCTTTTTATTTGTTATCTACAGTGATCTTTCCATTCCTCAACTTATCCTGGCCTGAAGGCAGGAAGTGGTGGCAGCATTGAGGACAATCCTGCCTATGTGTTTCTGCTGTTGTAACTGAAAAATCATTGGTCTGAGTGACTTTAATGCTTTTATAGAAGGTAGGCATGTCAGTCTTCCTCTGTCCTTCCATCCCTAAGATCAGATCATATTCAGAATTTGGAAACTGAATTTAGAGTTTAGAATTCCTGAAAGGATTCTTATGTGGGAGATGATGCATTTTTCAACAGTTTGTTCTTCATTTCTAAGGATATTCCTCTAACTAGATGTATTGGTGCAGTCCTCATTCAAGATTATACACCCCAGGGGTTCAAATCAGTTTGTATAATTTTCAAAGTTGTCTTTACAATAAAGATTGATATTTTATGTTTTTTTCCTCTTCTCTCAGTTAAAAAACTTTTTTTTGTTAAAGGGTGGTGTTTTCACTCATGAAAGCAAAGCAGTGGGAGAAAATGTCACTTACCATGTAACGCTATGAGCATTGGACAAGTTGGACAAGTTCAAAGATGGCTAACCTTGACCTGTTTAAGAATTATTTTAAGAGATTAAAAAGTCACATTCTGGTGCAATGTGTTCCGTTGTTTTGTTTTGAGTGGCAGAGGTGACAGCCAGTCAGAGTAGACCGTCACCGTGATGTCAGACCTGCCATCACGGTAGACTGTCACCGTGATGGCAGGTCTCTCTAAAAATGCTTAATTTGTGTTTATATTAAAGGATTATTAACTGACCAAGAGGTCTGTACGGGGTATCAGACCGAGGTGTCAGTACGGACCGAGCGCAGCGAAGTCTATTTGAAAAACACAGAGGTCTGATATCCCCATACAGGCCGCGCAAACTAGGCTAATAATTTGTTTATGATGTGGCTGTTATACATATAAACATGCAAACGTACAGTATCGCCCGAATATGCTGCTTACGGTGTTGAGCTCATGTGCTTTCTTCACCTCCTGTCGTTAGCTGGTAAGCTGTCAGTCTGTGTGTTTTTTCAGATGTTGTTTATATATTTATGAAGTACGTTCATGTCCGATTTGTTTTTCCAATCACGTTTTTAGCTTCCTGGTTTGTAAAGAAAATGCATGTTGCAGACCGATTGTCGTGGAAACCAGTCTGATGTGGGAAAATATCAGGCTGGAAATCAGCCAATTAGAGCATGTGTAGTGTTGCAGCCATATAATAAAACATGTTTCTCATGTATTCTGTAAAAGCTAGCAATAAATAAACACTTCTAAAACTGAAAATGCTGTTTTTGTAATCTGATAACACCTCAAGTGATTTACAAGACATTTCGTGGATGTCAGCGTGTACGCTAACTTCCACGAACTCAAAGGTACCTTCCGCTCTTGTTAAAAGCTCATAAATGTAAATACTGTTCATGATTGATTGATTAAGGGGCTTTATTCAAAAACTGCAAGCAAGACAATAGTATCTTAATAATTAATGTAAATAATAAGTATGTGTATATATATGTATGTGTGTGTATGTGTATATATATATATATATATATATATATATATATATACACAGTTGTATGTAAAAGTTTGGGCACCCCTGATGATTTCCAAGCTTTTCCTTTATAAATCATTGGTTGTTTAGATCAGCAATTTCAGTTAAATATATCATATAACAGACACACAGTGATATTTGAGAAGTGAAATTAAATTTATAGGATTTACAGAAAGTGTGCAGGTGCATAAATTTGGGCACCCCAACAGAAAAAATACATCAGTATTTAGTACATGCTCCTTTTGCAGAAATAACAGCCTCTAAAGGCTTCCTATAGCTTCCAATGAGAGTCTGGATTCTGTTTGAAGGTTTCTGGACCATTTGTCTTTACAAGACATCTCCATTTCTGTCAGGTTTGTTGGTTTCCGAGCATGGACAGCACGCTTAAAATCGCACCACAGATTTTCATTAATATTCAGGTCTGGGGACTAAGATGGCCATTCCAGAACATTATTTGGTGCAACTTCAACTTTGTCACTGATTCATGAACATTGTTCTTAAGAATCTGCTGTCACCCCAATAGAGCGCTTTGCTCTCAGACTGCAGGCTTACTTGTAGTTCCTAGGGTTTGTAAGAGTAGAATGGGAGGCAGAGCCTTCAGCTTTCAGGCTCCTTTCCTGTGGAACCAGCTCCCAATTCAGATCAGGGAGACAGACACCCTCTCTACTTTTAAGATTAAGCTTAAAACTTTCCTTTTTGCTAAAGCTTATAGTTAGGGCTGGATCAGGTGACCCTGAACCATCCCTTAGTTATGCTGCTATAGACTTAGACTGCTGGGGGGGTTCCCATGATGCACTGAGTGTTTCTTTCTCTTTTTGCTCTGTATGCACCACTCTGCATTTAATCATTAGTGATTGATCTCTGCTCCCCTCCACAGCATGTCTTTTTCCTGGTTCTCTCCCTCAGGCCCAACCAGTCCCAACAGAAGACTGCCCCTCCCTGAGCCTGGTTCTGCTGGAGGTTTCTTCCTGTTAAAAGGGAGTTTTTCCTTCCCACTGTCGCCAAGTGCTTGCTCACAGGGGGTCGTTTTGACCGTTGGGGCTTTTCCGTAATTATTGTATGGCCTTGCTTTACAGTATAAGGCGCCTTGGGGCAACTGTTTGTTGTGATTTGGCGCTATATAAATAAAATTGATTTGATTTGATTGACTGGAATCCATGTGACCCTCAACTTTAACAAGATTCCCAGTACCTGCACTGGCCACACAGCCACACAGCATGATGGAACCACCTCCAAAATTTTACTGTAGGTAGCAAGTGTTTTTCTTGGAATGCTGTTCTTTTTCAGCCATGCATACCGCCCCTTGTTATGTTCAAGTAACTTTCGGCACTTTGCAATAAAATAAAACAAAACAAAATAAACTGATTACTCAACCGAAAGGGTGTAGGTAGAAGCAAAGCTTATATACACCTACCCCTTTTACCTCAGCAACTTTTACCTATCACAGCAAAACCAAAACAAAGTGAGCAGAACAGCAAAACACAGACATCTTAAAATAATCATCATATCCACACCAATAACAGCACACGTCGCATAATCCAAAAAATAGAATACAAAATTAATAATTTAATTGTCCATACTTTAACCAACAGCGATATAGTCCTTCAACCATGAATTGAATTTTCAGAGAATTTAGACAGTTTTCACATATTCAGAAAACATCAGTTCCTTATATTGGCGTTTAAACTGATTGACATTTGGACATCGCTTGAGTTCCTTTGCCAGATTCCATATTTTAGGGCCACAAGTAGAAACACAAAAGCCTTTTGTGGTCGTCCGAGCGCCAGCAATTTAAAAATTTCTTAATTGTTTTATCCATTACACATTGTGTCGTTGTTGTCTTGTCCTCATGCGGAATGAGGCATTCACACACCGGAGCGGAATCGCAATATTCTGACCTACAGCCTTGTAACTCATTAACTATATTTGTAATGCCTGTTGTATGAACCGGCAGTCGTATGTAGATACAAATACTTTAAAAAAAAAAAAAGCTTAACTGACTGGAAGTGACACGTCCTTCCTGCATGCTCATGCAGTGACACAGGTTGTCTGTGCACATATCACAAGGGGCTTCCACTGACAGATGTGCACCTTCCTGCAGATGTTGTTGCCAGGGAAACAGTGACAGGACATGCTTTAATTGCTGAGATGAACAGCTGGTGGGCCTTCCTCTTGTCTCTCTCTCACACTCTGTGTTTTCCTCACTGCTGTTTGTGGTGACAAGTCTGTCAATTAATCAGTTTGAGTATTTCGGGAGAAGGTACCTTCACCATGCTCCTCCACATTAGAAAGAGACCACTGCAGGTACAACTTCCCAACACCATGCAGTGATGCAGATTGTTGTGACAGATTGCCAAGCTACTGGTCTGTTGCTGTTTATTGTTTGTGATTCATATGGGCTCTTTGGCATCGTCATGCTCACAATCTGTTGTTACTGTCTGCTGAGAGACATGGACCAAATACACACAAACCAAGTTAATTCTGAAATTCCTGTTTGAGTTTGAAAAAACCCTGTCTTACTCATGGGTTTAAATTGTTAAGCTTTCCCTAGGCTTATCCACAGCAGGACTATAGCCTGAGTGTTGATCTACCTGACTTCCAGAGAGATGTTCCAGCTGTAAGCATACATCCTGTCTCCATTTACGCAAGAGTGAATAGACCTTGATCTTGATGTAAATGTTGAGCTGTTATCCTGACACAAAATTTTGTCAGACCACTTATCATAATCCTCTAACCTGCCATTCATTTGCATGCTTAGCATGTTAAATAATCCCGTCTTAATGCTAAATTGTTGCTAAATGCACTGTTTTTATTCTTGGCACTATTGTTAGGAAGTAGTGAGCTAAAAAGTTGTAACTGAGTACATGGCTTTTGGAGCATGCAATATTTCAGTGTGGACAGTGATATGTCTTTGGGGCTTCTTGTTTTACTGTATTGTTGTGAGACGTCAATGATAAAGAGTGAACAAAGACAACTGGATGTCTTTGGTACTAGGTCTCCTTGTATTCCGCTGTAATGACTGTGTCAAACTCAAATGAGAAATGGGAAAACTCAAATGAGGAGTATCACTTTTATTGTGAGAGATTGCCAAAACATTTTGGCATGTCCAGCACACAGGTGCATCAGTATTGAGGACCCCACCTGCTGGGGAAGGTCAAGGGGACACCCTGCCTGCATGTTTGTCATCTAGGACCCAGGCTGGTTGTGTGATGTGGTGGATGCAGAGACACATGGCACCAGTACCTGCTCCCAGACCTGACGTGTCCTCTGGAAATGTAGATTATGCTATAGATTTAGTCAGAACTTTCTTTGCATGTTTTAAAACCTCTATTGATATGATTGAAAAATAATAATAAAAACATCTAATTTAATTAGTAACTGATCCTGTATCAAGCTGACTGCAGGTCCCAGACACTCTCTTCACACAGATGTCCAAGTTTAGCTTGGCACACCTCCTGTTGCAGAGACACATGGCACCAGTACATGCTCCCAGACCTGACGTGTCCTCTGGAAATGTAGATTATGCTACAGATTTAGTCAGAACTTTCTTTGCATGTTTTAAAACTTCTATTGATATGATTTAAAAATAATAATAAAAACATCTAATTTAATTAGTAACTGATCCTGTATCAAGCTGACTGCAGGTCCCAGACACTCTCTTCACACAGATGTCCAAGTTTAGCTTGACACACCTCCTGTTCTGCAAACTACACAGTGATAATTGATTTCTTGAGTAATCATGAAAACTCTTTGTAAGGCAGGATATTAAAATAGATAGTTTTAGGTCTGGACTGGTTCCCCCACTGCGTTGAAACAGTTGAAATCTTTCTGTCCACTTCTGTTCATCATCTGTAGTCTTTCTGTTTAGCAGAACTGTCCATTTTATCAGAGAAACGAACCAGTATTAAACAGTGACTTGATGGCAGCTCATTGGGGTTTAAATAATTGGACAGTTAATGGAGTAATTTGAATCTATATTATAACAGCCAAGTGGCCTCTCTGTATGCATGCATGTGTTTGGCTTCGATTGCAGAGAAACTGGGAAGAGCTGACATTTGGCGTTTGGTATGCTTATGTAATTTGGGTCAAGGATGAATGCTGTGAAAATGGAAAGTTGATGGGACTAATATTTTTGCAGAAATTAGCGGTATTGGCTAACAACAGTGAACAGTGGACACTGTGCTGTAATGTACCATGGGAGTTCTGAGTTTTGGGGTTTTAAATGTTATTGTGGTTCATATTAGTTTAATAGTGTTGTTACTGTTATTGATTTTGTTATCAGAGGATAGTTATGGCGCAGCGTTTAACGAAAAACATGAAACACAGCATACACTCTTCTCTTCGTGTCGTGCACCTGGGAAGCGGCACACCCACACTTTATTAGTTTCACGTGTGTCATATTAGTTTCACGTGTGTCATATTAGAGAAGTCACATGACAGGAAGCCGTGTGATTGGCTGCACAACAAGCCAACAGAAAACTGGGATACAATGATAAATGGGAGCACCAAAATACAAACGTCAACACCCCTACTTGTTCACATTTGAGTGAGTCTCTTTTCATGGATTTGACATAAACAGTTCATACACCAAACATAAACATTTCATATTTCATCAACTTCAGCTTCGTTGCTGGTTTGGTCAGTATATCTGCAACCATATTGTTAGTTGGACAATATTTCAGGCTAATTCTGCCTTCATTTAACACAGATCTCACAAAATGATATTTAATATGTACATGTTTACACCTTTGCCTGTACACAGGATTTTTTTTTTTCATTGCATAGACCCATTTACCCCCCACTACAACTTTGCCTGCAGGTAGGTCAGTGAGGGTAAAGATCATATTCTCTTTTAATGAATGCATTTCCTCATCCATTGCTGTAATCCATTCTTTTGCATTCACTTCTTTATAAGTTTGGGGTACATTACACATCAGTCTGTAACAATAGTCAATGTTAGTTAAATCATCATCAATGCCCCAAACATAGTCATCTAGATAATCTGGTCTTTTTCTCTCTCTGACAGGATATCGTGCCTGTTCAGGTTCATCTTTTTGTGTGTGGCTAATACATGCCACTGGGTCATTTCTTGTGGGCATTTCATGGTCAGAATTACCAGGAGTGCTTTCTGAATTTACATCTGGCACATTGTTTGATCTGGGATTAGTTCTAACTCCAAAATCATCATCATCATCATCATCCAGAGTCACATTTGTCTCAGTTTTCATTTGAGATACAAATTCCACTAGTCTGTGTTTCTGTATTTTCTTGCTGCTAAGATAGTATACCATATAGGCTGGACTGTTCTTATCATATCCAACAAAATACCTTTCTCACACCATGAGTCCAATTTTCCTTTATCATATTTGTAAGTGTAACACACACATCCAAACTTCTGCATTCTTGACATGTTTGGCTGTCTGCCTGTTAGCATGAAGTAGGGTGTCTGCTTTGTGCGGTTGTTGAAACACCTATTTCGCACTACAGCATTTGTCTGGACCGCGTAGGTCCATAACATCTTTGGTAGTCCACTTTCTATTAACATGCACCTGGCCATGTCAAATAAGGTCCTAAAATTTCGTTCAGCAGTACCATTCTGGTGTGGAGAGTATGGAGCAGAGGTTTCTTGTCTGATACAATTTTTACTTAGTAATGCTTGGTACTCTTTTCCTGTAAACTCTGTACCATTGTCTGACCGGATACATTTAATTTTCCCATATGGAGTTATGTCAGCAGTGAACTTTTCAGTAGCTTGTGCTGTGTCACTTTTGTTTTTCAAGAAATACATAAAGACAGCACTAGAATAATCGTCTGTAAAAGATAATGCATATTTATGACCATCTCTGGACATTGGATCTATAGGTCCTGCTAAGTCTGTATGGACCATTACCAGAGGAGCTTTCGCCCTTGCATCTGGCCCTCTGTGCCTAGTTTGAACAAACTTCCCCTGAATGCGGACTTCACATGGTGGCATAGGTTCATGTCTTCTCTTCATTTTCATGCCTCTCTTCATTTTCATGCCTCAAACCACATTTTCCAATTTCAGTATATCTCCATAATTGCAGTGGCCTAAAATCTCGTGCCAACTCTGCAAGTCATAGCATTTTTTACACCTGTCACCACACTCATTATCTGTTGTGTGTAAGTAATATAGTTTATCATGTACGTGTATGGGGAATCTCGTACCATCTCTGTGTAGAAGAACATTCTTCCCCTCTCTGAAGATCACAGTGGCTCCTTGAGGTAGCTGCTTTCACAGAGAAAATGTCCTACGGATATGTGGGGATGAACAGTGCATTCTTCAGCACTGTCTGAAGACGTCGCCCTCTGCTGTCGACCAAACACACCTCTGCATCCCCTCGTTGTTTAGCGACCCCGGTGCACCTGGAGCCATCTGCCAATTTCACGCAATGCTTCCCGGCCTGGCAACTGTCGTCAAATCTCCGGAACTTCCCGATGTCCGTGATGATGTGCGACGTTGCACCATCGTCCACCATCAGGCCTCTCCGTTTGACATTGTCCTTCCGCATCTCAGTGTCGCTCACTCGAAAAAGCGTATTCCTTGTCATCACCCATCTCCTCGCTGTGCGTGGTACTCTTACAGTGACTGCACCACTGTTTTCTCTAACGTGTTTTAGCTATGTGACCTCTCGTCCCACACTTGTAACACACCATGTCAGTACTCGCCCCAGACTCATTTGTACTTCTAGGTGCGTATTTTGTACCGCATCGCACTTTTGCTTTCATTACATTGTCCTCAGATACACTCGAGCGCATATTTTCAATGTCCTTATAACTTCTAAGTTTGGTTTTGAACTCTGCAAAAGTCAGAGGGTTTAAACGTCTCTGGTAGCCCTTTTAGAACCATTGCTATCAATAGTCCATCACTCAGAACCTCACCTGCACCTCTTAAAGTGGTTGTTGCAGTCTCAGCTCTTATGACATATTCAGTGACTGACTCACTTGATGACTTTTGCAGTGAAGTCAGCTCAGTATACAAGCTGATTATTCTGGGCTTTCCTTTTCCGGCGTAATATTTACGCAGTATCTTCAGCGCTGCTCGTCTGTCGTCCGCTGCCTCTCGCATAATGAGCGACAAACTCTTATCATCCAGGAACTGTATGAGCTCCGCATAGGCTTCTGCATTTTTCGTCTCGTCCTCATCCGCCTCATCGTCGGTGGGCTCCGATAAAATAGTGTTTTTCAAGCCTTGCAAACAAAGGTGGCCCAAAAACTTTGTCTCCCATAATTCATAATTTTTCTCGTCTCCATCAAAAAGAAGTCGTGACCAGCAGCTGCTTGTCACTGCTTCCTTCTCTCTTCTGCTCATGTTAGCAGGCCTACTTACTCAAGCTCGGGTGCACGCAGTGATCGTTGTGACATTCACCTGTCCACTTTTCCATCAAAACTGTGTCATGATCTGGGCCCATAACCTGTTAGCAGAGGATAGTTATGGCGCAGCGTTTAACGAAAAACATGAAACACAGCGTACACTCTTCTCTTCGTGTCGTGCACCTGGGAAGTGGCACACCCACACTTTATTAGTTTCACGTGTGTCAAATTAGAGAAGTCACATGACAGGAAGCCGTGTGATTGGCTGCACAACAAGCCAACAGAAAACTGGGATACAGTGATAAATGGGAGCACCAAAATACAAACGTCAAAAATACAAAATACAAAAATACAGATTTATTGCATTTTTGTAGTTCAATTGTTGTAGACAGTTTAGTTAAGTGTCATGTTGCCGTTACCATCAGTAAGAAGGATAGTGCATTTGATGTCTTCTGTCACTGTCTCTGTTTGTGGGTGTGCATGCATGCAATTTTGATCATGGACAAACTGGGGAGACATTTGCCTTTTGGTATGCTTGTGTTTTGGATCAAAGATGAACGCTGCCAAAATTGAATGTTGATAGGACTAATATTTTTGGAGAAACTACGGATATTAGCAAAAACACTGAACAATGGATGTTGATAACTACATTCTGGACTCACATACCAATCCAGCAGGGGGCGGTAGGCTACGTGCATGATTTTTATTTAGTAAGTACGATGTAAGTACATTATAACAAAAGAATCCCAAGTCTGTGGAGCAGTGTGAGCGGATCCAGTGAGTTGGGGATGGCGGAAGGATCACCTGAGCTGGAGGAGAATGTGATCCTTCCGCCATCCTCAACAAACTGGATCTTCCCTTCATATTGCTCCCCAGACGAGGGGTGTTCTGTTTTTTTATACCTCAACTGTTACTGTATTTTTACAAAAATGATATGTTAAACAAGATTGGGAATCCTTTTTGTGTCAACAAAGATGGCCGAAGGACAGTTGTTTGGCACAACGTGGATTCACTACAATGGATCCAGGGTTAGTGGATCCACTCCTAAACCCATGGATCCACATCCGGTTGAGGTATAAAATATAATTGTAAATACATTAAAATACATGGGTCACACAAGAATGTGAAAACACTTATTTCCATTGTGGTCCATTTAAAAAATCAAATGACAAAATAGGAGTAAAAATAAAGTAATAATAATGTGTATATAATAAGAACCTAAACAATTTATAAATGCATTAAGACATTAAATTAACATAAAAATTACATAATTAACAGGAAATAAAAGGGTTGAGTTCTTCATCTAAAAACTGTTGGACTGCCAACACCTCAAACCTGGTCAAAAAGTCTCAACAGAGACTGTTCTTCCTCAGGAAGCTGAGGAAGGCAGAATTACCCCAGGGACTGATGCTCAACTTTTATTGGAGTACCATCGAGAGCATCCTCACGAACTGCATCACGGTGTGGTTCATGAGCTGTACATCTGCTGAGAGGAGGGCCCTGCATAGGGTGGTGAAGGCAGCCCAGCGCAATATTGGGATGGAGCTTCCTCACCTTGACACGCTCTATGCTAGCAGACTGAGGAAGAAGACTAGAGACATTCCAATGGACACAACACACCCCGGGAACTCCTTGTTTGAACTGCTACCATCTGGGAAGCAGTTCAGAACAATAAAGACCAGCACAAATCATCTGAGAATCAGCTTTTACCGTAGAGCTGTGGAGTCCATCACACCCCATCCCCCTGCTCAGACATGAAACACACACAGCTTACAAACTGTGGGTGGAACTATATGGACTAAGATTTAAGCTATACATTATCCTCACCTTGAATTTTGCACAGTGAACTGCTGCTTTAGGTATTTACACCAAGCATTGGGCATACCTTTTTTATCTGCATATTATATTTTATGTAATTTATATTTTAATATTTTCACATTTTTATATATATTTTTATATATTTAAGGAGGAGTTAAGGGAAATTTCATTATATATTTTATAATGACAAAGTGATTCTGATTCTGTTAAGGTCTAAGTTTCTATAAACATTCTGGACTCACACACCATTCCAACTCATTGGTATTATAAATAATCTTGGTAAGCTTTGTGCTTCAAGCAGTCATTTTATTTACTCTTTCTCCACTAAAGTACTCTGTTGGTTGTGAAAGGAAATTGTGTTAACCTGATACAGATTTCAGAAAGAGGGAAATGGGGAGTTATAAAATGACAGAAACGAGGAAAGAGGACATACATAAAATGTAAGAAAGTTGTAAAGCGAGGATGGATGAGCAATGATTGTTATTTTTCCTTTAGTGCAGACATGGCATCAGTTCTCACAGTTGAATGTTTGTGTGTGATATAATTAAGAAACTCCCTCTCTGATCTAAGAGGCTTGATTGGGAACAGATGAAGCATTTCCATTTTCTCTGAGAAGAGAGATGGTGGGGGGGGTGGATGGATGAGGCCTGAAGGAAGCAAGACGAGGAAGAAAAGTGAGATGTAGAGGATTGAAAATCAATGCTGGCCTGAGAAAGAGCGGAGAAAAAGGCAGAATGAGTGAAAGTGGCACAGGAAGTACTCCAGAGGGAAGGCGAGAGGAGCTAAAATAGAATGAACAAGGTAGAGAATGAATGATAGAGTTAGAAAGAGAGAGACAGAGACAACAAGCACACAGGCAGCAGCTGTACGTACTGTCCAGCAGACTATTTGTTTATTTTATGGCTCAGAGCAAATTACTTTGGTGATGTGGAGTCATGGTTCACAAAGTTTTCCAACTCTGTCACTCTGCAGTTTTTGTACTTTGTGAACATTCAGATCAGTTAACGGCAGCAGGATACTGACTGTGTGTGAGCAGAGCTGTAATTGAGGAGCTGTCCTTCTAACTCCTTATGAATAAATTATGATGTCCTCTCTCTGCTCCTCCTCATCTATGCTTAATGCTCCATATCTTTCTCTTCATCATTTCTCTAACTCACTCTACCCCATATGATGTACAGTTAGGCTTTATGCATGAAGTGTGTGTGTGTGTGTATATATATATATATATACATACACGAGGTCTGTCAATAAACTAACGGTCCTTTTTATTTTTTTCGAAAACTATATGGATTTCATTCATATGTTTTTACGTCAGACATGCTTGAACCCTCGTGCGCATGCATGAGTTTTTCCATGCCTGTCGGTTACGTCATTCGCTTGTGAGCAGTTTGGACATGCCTATCTCGGCTTTCAATGCTTACCAGTCCAGTAAGTATCAGAGAAATTGTGGAAAGTTGGACATGTCCAAACTTGTCCTCTGACATGTCGAAACGGAGGTGTTCCTTTGTCTCGCTTCCAAAGCGAATCTGTCTTTACGCGCGAAGCCTCTGCGCGGCTTTCCATGACAAAATCTCTTGTTAAAAGTGAAATCTGCCGGAAAATGGCTGATGTCCAGCTCTTGTGATAACCAGAGAAAGAGCACACGACGGTCTCGTATCCACAGAGCCATCCGTTTAGAAATGGTCCGATGGCTTGTGCCGCGTTGTCGCTGCTCGGAGCGCGGCGCGCCGACGGTCCTGAAAGGGGTCTTTAAAGCTGTAGTAGCAGTCCTTATTCTCTGTGAAGCCCGTAAAATTTTCACCGAAAGCCAGATAAATTTTTCGAATGGTTTCCAGGTGCCAGTTTCTAACAGCTTCTGAAAAAATTCTGATGGGAAAAAAAGTCCTTTTCATTCCGCCATTTCCAGATAATGAAAATGCGACGAGGGGGCAGGACCACTCCTTCCCAAGGCGTGCTCACAAGCGAATGACGAAAAACTCACGCATGCGCACGAGGGTTCAAGCATGTCTGACGTAAATACATATGAATGAAATCCATATAGTTTTTGAAAAAAATAAAAAGGACCGTTACTTTATTGACAGACCTTGTGTGTGTGTGTATATATATATATATATATATATATATATGTGTATGTGTATATATATATGTATGTGTATATATATATGGCATGTGTGCCTGTGCCAAGGGTCAAGGTTTTAGGCATCCTAGAATTAGAAACTGGTAGCTACAGTTATTAAATTGAAAAAAATAATTATGTTTTTCACTGAGCTGTAGCGGAGCAATATAGTGATAATACAGTAATACAGCTGATTATGTGTAAACATGTTAACAGCATTACTAGTATAATTTTCCTTTTGAATTCGGCTGAAATGGGTGATCATTGTTTTCTCATTTAGTCTTGCCCTTGAATCCCTAAATCTGCACGTCTTTACAGATGTGCCAGTCAAACTGTGAGCATAAGTATGTTTAGTATCTGATGATACAATGTGACTATCTGTAGATGGCGCTGTGCTCTCTTTTCTGTGTTCAGTCATGATGGCTGTTGCAACTCATAAAATTTGACAAATGTCATGTAATGATAAAAAGGAAATTATAATAACTTCGGCTTTAACAAACAGCATGTATGAAATGAATAAAACTTTATGAAATTAATAAGAACGGCACCCGAACTTCTGGCAAGCCCCATCTCACCCCATCTCACTTTGCAATTTATTTAAATAAAAATCCAGGAATTATCATCTTATCTCCATCTTTCTTTTGCAGCATACAAAAGGCATTCTTATTTAATTTAAATAAAAATTGTTCATTATTTTGAGTAAACCTGAAAACAAACCAAGAGATGAAATCCATTCCCTCTCTGACAGAAAGCTTAATCATGGAATAGAAATAAATCTTGAAAAATGTATGGAAGTCCCAAAAAATTGTATAGTAATTGCATAAATGATTAAAATGGAGCTAATTAATAGGTACTGTTTCATCATTCTCCTTGTAATTGAGAATTTAAAAATGCACTTCTTTAAAGTTTATCCAAGTCCATGGACACTTGTTTTGTGTGTATAGAAAGACTTTGTTATTGTTTAATCTTTAGAGCTAAAATTATTTCAGATATTTATTACTTTAAATCAGCAGAAATATAAGAAGCTTTTTTGTGATGAATCTTTTAATTAATTTCTAAACCTAAAATTCCAAACTCTCACCTTCTTCATTGTGATAATTTGATGTCTTATTTCATTCTATATTCTGTATGTTTTATGTGACACCCCCCCCCCCCCCCAAAAAAAAAACAAAAAAAAAAAAAAACAAAAAACTGTAAATTGTGGTTGGTCTTATAAACTGAGCCATTTGAAGACGTCTACTTTGGTTCTGGCAAATGTTGGATATTTTTTGCTATTTTGTGATGCTTTGAGATTAAAGCTGATTCATGGAAACAATGGAAGCCTCATTAGATGTTGTGTACAGAGATTTTCAAAATTCTGACAATATTATAAGATTTCTGCTGTTATAGCACGTTGTAACAGTCCAAGCTGAGTGTGTGATCTTGGACGTCTTACTGTTAGCGCTGTACCTTTGTTCATCTGTCTGTCATTTGATGCTCAGGCATGACTACTGCAATGGAGAGAGACTTTCATCTGGTGAATCTCAAGCTGTGTGTGTGGGGGGGGGATCAGTCATGTTAATTTGATTGCGTAACAGATTTAGGCAGCGCAGATTGTCTGGAATGGAATCCTGCACACTCAGTCCATGAGGGTTGCTGTCATGGAGAGGCTTTATACACAGACACACTCAGGCACTTATTTCAGAAAACTTTGTTCTCGCCATCTGCTCCCTTTTCAGCCAAAATTGGTCAAACATTCAAAAAATCCATTTTCTCATTTCAGCTAAAACATTACAAAGTGCCTTTTGAAACAGCTGTAAATTAAATTAAGTAAATTAGAAAATGAGCCCAGAAATACTGTGGTAAAGAAATATGGGTTGCACCTTTTTCTGGTTTGATTTGCTTCAAGGTGTTTTTGCAATTTTACTTGGTAAGGCTCCAGTTAATTCAATATTCTGAGCTCTGATAAACGCTGTGAGACTTCCTGAAAGACTTTTTTTTGTTTCAAGTGGATAACTCTATTTTGCTGATGTACAGAAAATATTTGGAAGACTTGCACCTCTTCATTAATCTGCATTTTTGTTACAGTTTTCAACAATACTGTTTCCAACAACTGTTTTGCTCTGCAGTTCAGGGTCAGTTTTGAATGTTCACTTGGACTATGAGAAGCTTGTATCTATCCAGTTACAATCAGTTACTGCTCAGTTTAGCTATATCCACCCAGCTGATTGTTCCTATATCATCAGAGAGTATGTCCTGGAACTGGAGTTGTTTCTCAAAATGTTTCAGGACCCAGTTCGTTGGTGTGAAACAAAACATTCAGTGATCATCATGTTTATGGCGCATGTACATACACATTTACGGTCTTAGTTTTGTAGATTATATAAGGGATAAGGAAACAATGGAGAAATTATCAAAAGCCAAAGGATGTACAGCAAGTTAGGATGTTAAAGATGCATTTGGTAATGTGCTGATTAACAAAGCTAGTGTGTTGAGAGGGTAAAGGGAGTATTTTGAGGAACTGATGAATGAAGAAACATAACATACATAATTAATGTCTAAGCTCAGGCATTACTGGGTCTGTTTGGGGTTCTAGCTTTAAAATAAATCTAGAGTTGAGGAAGCCATAACTCTGAAAATGATTATGGCTCTTTGGGTTAGTATGTGTTTGACAGCTGTTTGAGTTTTGACCAACAGAATAACTCTGTTACCAAGCAAGTCTTTTTATAACTATGTCTTCTGTAAAGTCCTTTCTCAGTAGACGTGATCTTGAGACAGCCATTCATACTTTCATCAGCTCCAGACTTGATTACTATAATGCACTTTACGCTGGTGTTAACCAGTCTTCTCTTGTACGCTTCCATCTTGTGCAAAATGCTGCTGTTCGTCTTTTATTGAACACTTCTAGAAGTGAGCATATTACGCCTGTATTTCACTCACTCCACTGACTTCCAGTTAGTTTTTAGAATGATTTTAAGATTTTCACGTTTATTTTTAACGCTATTAATGGCAGTGTACCTTCAGTTTCAATTAATTTCATTTTATATAGCACCAAATCACAACAAAGCTGCCTCAAGGAATTTCAGACAAGGAAGGTTTAACCTTACCTAAACCTTACCTACCTAACCTTAAGGGAAAAACTCTATCTAATGATACTGAGGAAGGAACCTCAAGCAGACCAGACTCAGGGGGGTGGCCCACTGCTTAGGCCATTCTAACAGTTACAAGGTTTTTACAAAGTTTTACAAACCAGAAGAAACAGAAAACAAGAAATCAAAACATCTGCTGCATCACCTTCAGGAATGGCATCTCGCAGTCAGTCCAGAATCCCATTGTCCACAGATGCCAATCTCGTACAGTGCCTTCCCCAACTCAGACAGAGAGAAAAGACCAGAATCAGTCAGCCGGAAAACCACAACTAAGGTATAATTCATCAGCAGTAAATTGACAGGAAAGCAGAGAGAATACTAATGTGATTGACGGCTGCTAGACCTAAGCTTCCCTAACAGACCCACAGTTTTGATAAAGTTGAGGTCTGTTCCGTTACTAATAAAATTGATTTAAAAGGATAGGAAGCATTGTTCCGTACTATGCCAGTATGCTAGCCATACGAGAGGGAGAATAAATGTGTCTTAACTTTGGACTTGAATGTCTCTACACAATCTGACCATTTTATCTCCATAGGAAGCTCATTCCACAAAACAGGTGCACAATAAGAGAAGGCTCTGTGGCCCACAGACTACTTACTCACTGTACGGACACAAAGTAGTCCTGCGCACTGAGAATGCAGAGCAAAATAACGTGGTTGATTTTTATTCTTCTGACATTGGCTATACATTGTATCCTGGGCAGAGCGGAGAGTCGGATGTTCAAATGAATTATATTTTAGACAGCCAACAGCTAGTAAGCTAAACCCAGATTTATAAATTACAGCAACACTCCCACCTTGCTTCATATCAAGACGAACATGACTAATTGTGTACACTGGTGGGCAGGCTTCATTTAAGGGGAGGACAGCAGTACGTTTAAAGTGCAGGTGACACAATATTTAATGTTTTTTTTAGTATTTAAGACTAAAATTAAACAACAGTTTGGAATTTATCCTTTCCTGTCTGTGCAGTTACTGAAGAGATAAATATTCAGATTTTGAACTCTGCGCCTCTAAAAACCAGGAATTTCCAGGCGAGTCCCAACATCGGAGGAGGAGGAGGAAGTGGCATCCCTGTCAGAAACATTATCTTAATGGTCCCATTAATTTATGGATTACTTTATGGATTTTTACAGGCTACTGACAGCCCCATTTCCACCAAGTGGTTTGGGTCAGAGCTGCAAGGTGTTTTCGGTGTCAGAACAATTAATTCATTTGATTGGCAGGTGGAACACTAATATTGACGAGCATGCACGCACAGTGTCTCCAGCATCTCCACTCGAAATGGAGGCAAAACTGAGTTTTATTTTTATTTATTACTTTATTTTATTTCACTGTTTTGTGGATCATAAGATACTTTCGTCACATGCAGACTGAGACGTTAAGAGCAGATGAGACTGCCTGCATCGCTCTGCCCAGGGATGAGGCTAGAACCCCGGCTACTCTGTGCTGGTTGGCCCGCTGTTGCAGTTCGATCGATATCCCACAAAGTCTTCAGACCTCCCTCAGCACGGCATCACTCCGAAAAGTAGCTGGAAAAAAGCTTCTCTCAGCAAGGTGATGGGAGAATCGTTGTACTGCTGTTTTATAAAGCTTTTTGGTGTTTTAGCGGACACAAATCCAACATGGCAATCGCTCAGCTTTCTCTGGAAAAAATCAGAGTGAAATTCTCCGCCCCCTCGTCGCATCTGACGTGATGTCACGACATGTTGGTAGGCGTTGGGTTAACGCCCCTGGTGTGAAAGGCCCATAAGAGAGCCACTCTTTCTGTCAACATTGCGCAGGATTAATGTAGAGTGTAATGTAATTTGTGCACCAAAAAAGCCAAGAGTGTAGCCAAGCTAGCGCAAGCTAACCGCTAACGAAAATGCTGACTACTCCTAAGATTCCCACAGGAGTAAAATAATGTGCTAAAATTTTGCACTTAAAAACTAACAGAAGTGTTAGACAGGTAACAGAAATAAAAGAAACAATTACAACCTTGTGTTAGCTAATTAGAAGAGTGTAATTGAAGCCAGACACCAAGGAGGCAGTCCGTCCGGGAGGCAGGAAGGAGGCAGTCTTTTAACTCTCCGTACTTACAGTAGGACATTACGGGTGTCTGGCCAGCTTTACTTACAACCCTAATGCCAATGAAGTTGGGACGTTGTGTAAAATGTAAATAAAAACAGAATACAATGATTTGTAAATCCTCTTCAACCTATATTCATTTGAAGACACCACAAAGACAAGATATTTAATGTTCAAACTGGTAAACTTTGTTGTTTTTGTGCAAATATTTGCTCATTTTGAAATGGATGCCTGCAACATGTTTCAAAAAAGTTGGGATGGGGTAACAAAATACTGGGAAAGTTAATGAATGCTCAAAGAACACCTGTTTGGAACATTCCACAGGTGAACAGGTTAATTGGAAACAGGTGAGTGTCATGATTGGGTATAAAAGGAGCGTCCCCAAAAGGCTCAGCCATTCACAAGCAAAGATGGGGTGAGGATCACCACTTTGTGAACAACTGCGTGAAAAAAAATAGTCCAACAGTTTAAGTTTCTCAACATTCAGTTGCAAGGAATTTAGGGATTCCATCATCTACAGTCCATAATATAATGAGAAGATTTAGAGAATCTGGAGAACTTTCTACATGTAAGCGGCAAGGCCGAAAACCAACATTGAATGCCCATGAACGTCGATCCCTCAGGCTGCATTGCATTAAAGACCGACATCATTGTGTAAAGGAACTTACCACATGATTTCAGGAACACTTCAGAAAACCTTTGTTGGTTAATATAGTTTGTCACTACATCTACAAGTGCAAGTTAAAACTCTACCATGCAAAGCAAAAGCCATACATCAACAACATCCAGAAAGGCCGCCACCTTCTCTGGGCCCGAGCTCATTTCAAATGGACAGATGCAAAGTGGAAAAGTGTGCTGTGTGATGGCACCATCAATGCTGAAAGGTACATCCAGGTTTTGGAGCAACACATGCTGCCATCCAAGCAATGTCTTTTTCAGGGACGTCCCTGCTTATTTCAGCAAGACAATGCTAAGCCACATTCTGCACGTGTTACAACAGTGTAGCTTTGTAGTAAAAGAGTGCGGGTACTAGACTGACCTGCCTGCAGTCCAGACCTGTTGCCCGTTGAAAATGTGTGGTGCATTATGAAGTGCAAAATACGACAACGTAGACCCCGGACTGTTGAACAACTGAAGTTGTACATCAAGCAGGAATGGGAAAGAATTCCACCTACAAAGCTTCAAAAATTAGTGTCGTCAGTTCCCAAACGCTCATTGAGTGTTGTTAGAAGGAAAGGTGATGTAACACCGCGGTAAAGATACCACTGTCCCAGCTTTTTTGAAACGTTTGCAGGCATCCATTTCAAAATGAGCAAATATTTGCACAAAAACAATAAAGTTTATCAGTTTGAACATTAAATATCTTGTCTTTGTGGTGTATTCAATTGAATATAGGTTGAAGAGGATTTGCAGATCATTGTATTCTGTTTTAATTTACATTTTACACAACATCCCAACTTCATTGGAATTGGGGTTGTTGATGTTACGAAGTCAAGATATAAACGCTGGGGTGATCATGCTTTTGCAGTGGCTGGCCCCAGACTGTGGAACAAGCTACCTCTTGAATTAGGTTCTATTCCTGACTTCGCACTTTTTAAATCTAAGTTAAAGACTTATTTATTTAAACTGGCTTTTAACACCTAGTGGGGAGATGACATGTTCTGTTTTTACATGCTGTTTTATTTTTTATTTTTTTAAGTAAATTTTTTATTTTTTTTATATGTCTTATTTTTGTGAATTTGTGTTTTTAATGTTAAGTGCTTTGGACACCAGTCGGTGTTGTAAAGTGCTCTATAAATGAATGTTGATTGATTGAAAATGTGCAACAAAAAAATACAAATACCACACATATTAAGCAGTACAACTAAATTGGGGAGGGAGGGAGGGAGAGAGGAAGGGAGAGAAAGAGAGAGAGGGTGGACAAGGGAGGGAGAGAGAGGGAAAGAGAGAGAGGGTGGACGAGGGAGAGAAAGAGAGAGGGTGGACGAGGGAGAGAGAGAGAGAGAGGGTGGACGAGGGAGAGAAAGAGAGAGGGTGGACGAGGGAGAGAGAGAGAGAGGGTGGACGAGGGAGAGAGAGAGAGAGAGGGTGGACGAGGGAGAGAGAGAGAGGGAGAGAGAGAGAGAGAGAGGGTGGACGAGGGAGAGAGAGAGAGGGAGAGAGAGAGAGAGAGGGTGGACGAGGGAGAGGGAGAGAAAGAGAGAGGGTGGGAGAGGGAGAGAGAGAATGGTAAGAAAAGGGGAACTTATCGGGTGAACTAACCAATGTATTTCCTTAAGATATTTTGTTCCTGGTGTTCTGACCTCTGGCTAATTAATCTGATTGAGGTAGCAGGTATGCCACCACATATGCCAATCAGATAAATATGCACATGCTCTTGCAATGATTTTTAAAGCTGCAAAACAAACAAATGTCACTGAACTACCAGGGAAACTATGAATTAATTGTGCCTGTCTGGGCAAACATCATTCAAAATTTTTTTGCTTGAACTTTGGACAAGACAAACGAGGCACTACGAAATTTTAATGAGGCGGCCGCCTCTTTCTCTATGCAGGAAAAACACTGGCCTCTGTTCCAGTTTGCTTTTGAGCTAAGCTCTAATTTTATCTTGGTACTGGACAGGTAGTACGCAGAGGGTTTATCAAAGTGTTTGTCGTCTGCAGCTGTTGGAAATGTCCTTGAGGGCTGAACTGTGTGCACATGCAGGTGGTCTTTTATTTTTCCAGTATTTGTTGCTTGTGGGCCAGTACACGTGGTTTTTACATAATCAGTGTATATGTGTGTTGAAGGCAGTGTACACTCCAGAAAGGCGACAACAGGTGGAGGTAATTCAAGAAATGTCATGCATTCAGTCAATGTTCTCCACTTGCATTATGTACATTGTGTTTACGAGAGGCAGTGCGACAGGTGGAGGATTTCTAGTCTGGAGAGTCTCTGTCCCCATTGTGCCCACACAGACTGTCTTCTCTCAGTGTAGATTCTCTGTTGCTTGTATTTATTGGTTTTCTATATGTGTGGTGTGTGTGTGAGTGTTTGATTTTCATGAGGATTAAATGTGTGTGATTTATTCATACTGAACAACGATCAGTCATCAGCTAAAAACAAAATCAAATATAAAGTTGTATTTGACAACAATTGTCAAAAGTTCACTGCATATTGTTAATCTTTTTATTTCTTTGAAAATGTGTGATATTTAAAGTATTTTTTACAGCTATCATTTTTCCACACCAAAGACACAACCACATACCCCTCCCCCCAATCCAGATGGCATCCCCACAAACACACAAAAACAGTCAATAGTAAATAATAAATAACTCAAAACAATCTGTGTAATTCATTATAGTTATAACACCAACATTCTGGACCTCTAACATAAGAAATATAAAAATAATAATACTAGATAAATAAATGCATTTTTTAAAAAATATGTCTGAACAGGATATGGACATTAAAAGGATTAAGGCAGCAGCCACTACTAATTATAACATACACACGCATATATATATATATATATATATATATATATATATATATATATATATATATATATATATATATATATATATATATACACACACACACACACAGTGAGGAAAATAAGTATTTGAACACCCTGCGATTTTGCAAGTTCTCCCACTTAGAAATCATGGAGGGGTCTGAAATTTTCATCTTAGGTGCATGTCCACTGTGAGAGACATAATCTAAAAAAAAATCCAGAAATCACAATGTATGATTTTTTTTTAAATAATTTATTTGTATGTTACTGCTGCAAATAAGTATTTGATCCCCTACCAACCAGCAAGAATTCTGGCTCACACAGACCTTCATTTTTCTTTAAGAAGCCCTCTTATTCTGCACTCTCTACCTGTATTAATTGCACCTGTTTGAACTTGTTACCTGTATAAAAGACACCTGTTCGCACACTCAATCAATCACACTCCAACCTGTCCACCATAGCCAAGACCAAAGAGCTGTCTAAGGACACCAGGGACAAAACTGTAGACCTGTACAAGGCTGGGATGGAGTACAGGACAAAAGGCAAGCAGCTTGGTAGAAGACAACAACTGTTATAATTATTGATTAGAAAGTAGAAGAAACACAAGATGACTGTCAATCTCCCTCGGTCTGGGATTCCATGCAAGATCTCACTTTGTGGGGTAAGGATGATTCAGAGAAAGCTCAGAACTACACAGGAGGACCTGGTCAATGACCTGAAGAGAACTGGGACCACAGTCACAAAGATTACATTAGTAACACATGATGCTATCATGGTTTAAAATCCTGTAGGGCAGAAAGGTCCCCCTGCTCAAGCCAGCACATGTCCAGGCCCGTTTGAAGTTCACCAGTGACCATCTGGATGATCCAGAGGAGGCATGGGAGAAGGTCATGTGGTCAGATGAGACCAGAATATAGCTTTTTGGAATCATCTCCACTTACCATGTTTAGAGGATGAGAACAACCCCAAGAAAACCATCCCAACCATGAAGCATGGGGGTGGAAACATCATACTCTGGGGTGCTCTTTTGCAAAGGGGACAGGGCGACTGCACCGTATTGAAGGGAGGATGGGTGGGGTCATGTATTGCGAAACTTTGGCAAACAACCTCCTTCCCTCAGTAAGAGCATTGAAGATGGGTCATGGCTGGGTCTTCCAGCATGACAGTGACCCCAAACACACAGCCGGTGCAACTAAGGTGGGGCTCTGTAAGAAGCCTTTCAAGGTCCTGGAGTGGCCTGGCCAGTCTCCAGACCTGAACTCAATAGAAAATCTTTGGAGGGAGCTGAAACTCCAAACCTGAAAGATCTACAGACGATTTGTATGGGGGAGTGGACCAAAATCCCTGCTGCAGTGTGTGCAAACCTGGTGAAAAACTACAGGAAACGTTTGACCTCTGTAATTGCAAACAAAGGCTACTGTACCAAATATTAACATTTTTTTTAGATTATGTCTCTCACAGTGGACATGCACCTAAGATGAAAATTTCAGACCTCTCCATGATTTCTAAGTGGGAGAACTTGCAAAATCGCAGGGTGTTCAAATACTTATTTTCCTCACATTATATATATATATATATATATATATATATATATATATATATATATTCATTTATTTATATAAATTACTAATCCTCAACCAGGAGTCAAATAAAAGGCAGGATCTTGACATGAGCTATGAACAGTGACCAGGTTCTATCATATTTGTCCTCCAACCCACATACTGTATACCTAACTTTATCCAGTGCTAGTCCCAACATCACCTCTCTAATCCAGTGGACATAGGAAGGAGGGTTCTTCCCCTTCCTGTTCAGCAGTATAAGGCGGCGAACATGTAATGATGCAAAAGCAATTGCATTTTTGTGAAGGCAGGACAACTCTCATCACTGACTGCTCCAAAAATAGCTGTCAAGGGGACAGGTTGCAATGTTTTACCCAGTATGGCTGAAAGTGATTTAAAGATTAAAGACCAGAAACCATTCAAAGATGGACCTGTCCAAGGCACTTAAAGTAAGTTTTTGTATAGAATTAGGAGTAGTGAATGAGAGGAAATTCAGTACTGTACGAGGTCTATTAGAAAAGTATCCGACCTTATTATTTTTTCAAAAACCATATGGATTTGAATCACGTGTGATTACATCAGACATGCTTGAACCCTCGTGGGCATACAAGAGTTTTTTCACGCCTGTCGGTTACGTCATTCGCCTGTGGGCAGTCTTTGAGTGAGGAGTCGTCCACCCGCTCGTCGATTTTTTTCATTGTTTAGGAATGGCTCAGAGACTGTTGCTTTGTTTGATCAAATTTTTTTCAAAACTGTAAGGCACAACTGAGTGGACACCATTCAATAAATTCAGCTGGTTTTCGGTAAAAATTTTAACGGCTGATGAGAGATTTTGGTCTGGTAGTGTCGCTTTAAGGACGGTCCACGGCGCCTGACGGCGATCTGCGCTTCGAGGCGGCAGCGTCTCGCCGTTTCAAGTTGAAAACTTCCACATTTCAGGCTCTGTTGACGCAGTAAGTCGTCAGAGAACTTTCAGAAGAAGTCGGCATGAGGAGTTTATTCGGACATTCCATTGTTAACGGTCATTTTGTAATGAAAGAACGTGCGGGCAGAGTCGCATGTCGGGCTGGACCCGACCGCGGGGGGTCGCGGCAGGAAAAACACCTCCGTTGGAAATCTTAACGGGCAAGTTGGAACATGCCCAAGCTGTTAAACAATTTCTCAGTTACTCACTTGTTGAAAGCCATTAAAAGCCTCCTGAATTCTACAAATGGTTTTCAACACGGAGGTGTTTTTCCTGTCGCGGCGCACACAGATTTGCCGAGTCGTCACGGAAACGACTCGGCGAATTTGCGCGTACGTCTTTCATTAAAAAAATGTCCTTAAACAGTGGAATGTCCGCATAAATTCCTCATGCCAGCCTCTTCTGAATCTTCTCTGTTCTCTCACGATGTCCTGGGTGAATTAAGCCTTAAATTAGGATGTTTTCAGCTCGAAACAGGCCGACGACAGCGCCTGGAAGCGCTGCAGGACGTCCCGCTCCGTGGGAAGTCCTTACACCGACAGAAACACCCCATAATCTCTCATCAGCCGTTAAACTTTTCACAGAAAACCAGCTTAATTTCTCGAATAGTGTCCACTCGGATATTCCTCACAGGTCCAGAAAAAATTTTGATAAAGCAACGCGCGCCGTCTCGAGCAGCGTGTGAAACAAAGGAATTCAGCCGAGAGGGCGGGACCACATCTCACTCAAGGCCTGCCCACAGGGAAATGACGTCACCGACACACGTGAAAAAACTCACGCATGCGCACGAGGGTTCAAGCATGATTGGTGTAATCGCATGTCATTCAAATCCATATAGTTAAAAAAATAAAATAAAAGGGTCGGTTTATTATCTAAGAGACCTCGTATTTCCTTGATTAATAGCCTGTGCGTTTATTTTTCCATGTGCAGACCTGGAGCCTAGTCAAGGTAGGCTAGTATTAACAAAATGCAGCTTGCTGCCTTCTCTGGAAACAAAGACAACCGTTTTACATCTGTCATGTAGCGACTAGCTTGACGTTGTCAATATCTTATAATCAGCTTACCTTGCCATTTTACAGTAGTTTTGACCATTTGAAGCAAGATTCCTTCCTGGATGGTGGTGATTTCTTCTTCTGGAGTGGGTTTGGGATCTTTTTCTTCCTCCTCCGGCGGCTGCAGGTCAGTGATGAGGGCTTCCTCAGTGCAGATGGTTCCTGACTATTCAAAGATTTTGGATGTGACTCTTTAGATCCTTACTGGCTGTTCAGATTGGGCCGGATTTTATACACGCCTCCACACAAAACTGTCCGCACTCATCGCTGACCTGCAGCAGCCGGAAGAGGAAGAAGAAATCATTGTCCAGAATTACGTTCCCTCATGAAAGTAGTCTAAATTTTAGGGGTCCACAACTTGACTGCGAGTAAAGCCGAATCGTGACGTACGCGTGTGCAAGGGCTCACCTGTAATATTTTATGGCAATTTTTTTCCCAAAGGCGAAGAAGTCGATCTACTAACATTGTACTTCCTCTGCTTCATTTAATGATAAGAATTAATTTTAAACTGTGCATACCTTTTTTCTTTTTTCGTGTTGCTTTTTTCTTTACATGGTTTATGGGCATGCTCTACTTCTTCTGTTTTTTTCTGGGGACATTTCAGCACCACACACAGGGCTGGCATATGTAAAACAACGTTAAACGAAGCTTTGACGGATAGAATTTGCCTCGAACATTTTTTGTAAATGAATTATTCGAGTTACTCGACTAATCGTTTCAGCCCTAGTGGTTCATGTTAGTTTAACAGTGTTGTTAGTGTTATTGATTTTTTTTTTTTTTTTTGTAGTTCAAATGGTTTAGTCAGTTTAGTTAAGTGTCATGTTGCTGTTAACCATGAGTGAGAAGTGTACTGGTTTTGATGTCTTTCGCCACCGTGTCTCTTTGTGAGTGTGTAAAAATAAAAGCATCTGCTTGTGACAGAATGTAGAAAAGACAGAAAGCTCTGCGTGTGTTCATGCGTGTGTATAACTTTGAGCACAGAAAAACTGGGGAGAGTTGACATTTGCCGTTTGCTATGCTTGCGTATTTTAGGTCAAGGATGAAAGCTGCCAAAATGGAACGTTGATAGGGCAAATATTTTTGGAGAAAGTACGAATATTAGCAAACAACACTGAGCAGTGGACATTGATATTACATTCTAGACTCACATGTCATTCCAGGATATAATGGTAAGTACATTAAAATAAATGGATGACAAAAGAAAGTGAAAACACTTATTTCCATTGGTCCATTTAAAAATCAAATGACAAAATAGAAGTAATAATAATACTAATAGTGATAATAATAATAGTGTGTATGTGATAACAAGAACCTAAACAATTTCTAAATACATTAAGACAGTAAATTAACATAAAAAAATTACTTAATTAACAGGAAATAAGAGTTGCATTCGTCTTCTAAAGACTGTTGAGGTCTGAAGTTCTAAAAACATTCTGGACTCACATACCATTCCAACTCATTATTGAAACTTTACATAATTTATTACCACCCTTAAAACATGTCAGCTACCTATTTTATAAACACTACCCAATCTAGAGCCTGTGGAACCCCACAGGCAACACGCTAGTTGTCATTGTTATTATTTATTTATTTATTTATTTATTTATTTATTATTATTGGGCACTCAGAGTGCAACGTCCACACCTTAAATGTTTGGCACTTAATTATGCAAATTAAGATGGATTTGGTGGTAGTTTACTATATGGTACCGTGTGGTGTTTACATTTGATCAGTTCTGTCCAAAAGTGAACCACTTTATCTCTGATTGACACATAACCCTTCCACCATGTTTGATCCATATTAGCTGAATTAAACGATTATGACCTTGAGTTTCACCTTTCAAGGTCACCCAGGGTCAAAGGTCATGTGGATAATAGAAAGTGATATGGCTTCATATTAATGTTTAATAGTCATAATAAGTTTGTCTTAAGTTCCGGGGAATAGCCATTCTAGACATCTCTGTACAATATAAGAAGTAAATCCTCTTCAGGTCCTGAAGCCCATCAGTGCTAATGCTTCCTCAGATACCGTAGCATGAAGCAGATGAGTCTGTGGATTTGTTCTTGCTGCCAGTTGAAATCAGATTTTTAGCATATCCAGATTATATCTAGCTTGATTTCAGTCTGAACAGCAAAAAAAAAAAAAAAAAAAACAGATTTTCCAAAGCGGATTCAAACCACATACAGATGTGGTTTGAAATGCAATTTAAATCACATTTTTGCAAACTGTTTCAAGCTGAGCATCTTGGCTGCTCAAATTCTGTTTGAGCCATTGAGTTTTTGAAGAAAATGGTCAAAAACAACAGGGGATGTTCCAAATTTTCCATTTGCTAGCAAATAATGATAGGACTGCATACTGGATTGGCAAACATGATCAGACTTTATCTTGTTGAATCGCTTTCAGAAGACTGACTTGATATTAAAGATATCAAAAGCTAATCCCGAAACATATCATGGCTGAAATTTTGACATTTGTGACAAACTTTGGTAGAGGAGAACAGCTCACAATGCAACATGGATTAATAATGTCATAGTCATAGGTTGGTAATGAGTGTGTATATATATATATATATATATATATATATATATATATATATATATATATATATATATATATATATATAATATGGGGTGGGCGTTTATAACCTTTGTTTCTGTTCACCCCCTTTTTTGGTCACACATGTCACTGTGGAATTGTCTTGTGTATCAGTTTTTTGTTGTTGTTGAGTTTGTGTGCCAAATAAATAAATTCAATTCAAATTCAATTCAATTCAGATAATGTCATAGTCGCCTCTTAAATCCTGCAGGTTCTGAGACTATGCAGTGGGATGTATTTTAGTGAGTCTGTATTTATCAGTGAGGTAAGAGAAGAAAAATGCAGAACGACTAACAGCTGAAGTGGATCAGTGTAAACACAAAGAGCCTTAACAGAGTTTAGACAAACAAACTTTCAGCATGTAATGAAGTGAAGTCTTTTCCTTCATATGCTGTTGCATATGATTAAATGTGAAGGATAATGTACATTAATATTATAAGATCAGGTAAAGGTGGGAAACTGTGCCAAAATTCACATTGAATGGCATGGAATTCAAAGTTTACGTTCTCAGATTTATTTATTTATTTTTTGGTATGTGTAACAGTCAAGAATGAATAGCCCTAAATTATTTTTTTCAGTTACATAAATAAATGAAAAGCAGAAAATCCTCACAAGCTTGTCAAAGCTATGACCAGCTGATATTTGGCAGTTTTCACATGATGAATTTCTCAGTAATTTAGTCATTTGATTGTCAGTTGTGTCTGTGGTTTTAAACATGTCGCTGACAATCTGAGTCGTAAATTCACTGATATTTTTAATGTCAGTGCATGTGTGTGTGTGAAAAGGAAAGTAGGGCGTCTTTTACTTGTGTTATTTCTTTATTGGTCAGTTAGTAGTGTACGTGTCTGTGCAGTACTGGGGGATCTCCGGGACACCTGATGGAAACTTTGGGTAGAAGGTTACAGCTGCTTTTTAGCTAAAAGGAGGGGGATAGGGGGAGATCCCTCTTCCCATCCCAATTTGGATCTGTTCCCCCTCCCTTCCTTTTCCTCTGGGTATCCCCTCACACTGACTCACACACCCCCATCTCTGACCGAGTCATTTGCTGCCACATCGCTGTTCAACTCCAAGCTTCTTTGCTCCTTATGTGATGACGCACTGTTCAGCAGAGATCAAGCTGGTGTGTTTGCACACCATCACTGGTCTGGTCAGAGGGCTGAGGAGTCGCCTGAAGGCCCTCCGACACCTTCTGCTTGGATGGACAGCCACCACCAGCCGACTCAAAGCTTCCATAGGTCCACTGTGGTGTTTCAGAGTCCACAGGAACAACCGGGACTGTTTACCGAGAAGAGCCGAGGGATGATGTTGGGCTGTTGGGGACCAGCCCAATCCAGTATACCTGTGAGTACTTTCTACGGTGTGACAGTGGCTACAGGGAGCTGGTTAAAAATGGACTCAGTCACTTCTTCGTGTGTGTGTTAGTTATTGTACAATAACTCTACAAGATGGAAAATTATGAGTTAACATATGTGAAATTGGGGCAGGGGTGGTGGCCAAGTGGTTAATGCGCTTGGTTGCAGTGCAGAAGGTTCCGGGTTCAAATCCCACCCCTGCCATATTTCTCCATGTAATGTGGAGTTACGTCAGTAAGGGCATCCGGCGTAAAACTTGTGCCAGTTCAACATGCAGATCCACGTTGAATTTGCTATGGCGACCCTGAGTGCAAAAACAAGGGAGCAGCCGAAGGGACTTACTTATGTGAAATTGAACAATATGGGTGGTAATTTTAAAACATTGCTGATGAATTGTCAGTGGGTTCACATTGCAACAACCTCATTCAATCTTATTGTCAAAATTGAGGGTTTCATAGGAAATGTGTCCAAGCACACAGAAGTGTTCCTCAATTACAGTGTGTGTGTGTGTGTGTGTTTCACTGTAAGTAATGTATTCTAAAAATCGCAGATAGATTTTCCCTCATTTTCTAATTTCAGCTTAAAAAATATTAAATGAATATATTTTGTTTTCCTTTGACAGTCAAGTGTTGGAAACATTCAGTTAATTTCACTTAGCCACAGTAATCACATGGTCCCTAGAGTTTCAAAGTAATGCTAAAATTATTTATATGTTGAACATCTGCTGTCAACTTAAAAGGATAGCTGCAGTATGCATGTTGTTAATTTGTAATTTTATTTTTCTCATAATGGTTATTTAATTTAAATATTCACAAGTGAAAACTATTAAAAGAAAACTTTAAAAGCAAGAACATTTTATTTAGGACCATATTTTAGTACAGATTAATTTACAGTTCTGTACAAATGTTTTAGACCCATTAAATACGAGGTCTGTGAGAAAAGAATCCGACCTTTTTATTTTATGCAAAAAATATATGGATTTGAGTCATATGTTTTTACGTCAGCCAAGCTTGAACCTTCGTGCGCATGCGTGAGTTTTTCCACGCCTGTCGGTTGCGTCATTCGCCTGTGGGCAGGTTTTGAGTGAGCACTGCTCCACCCCTCTTGTCGTTGTTTCATTGCGAGGAAATGGCGGAATGATTTGGGCTTTTTTTCCATCAGAATTTTTTCAGAAACTGTTAGAGACAGACAGCTGGAAACCATTCGAAAAATTTATCTGGCTTTCGGTGAAAATTTTACGGGCTTCACAGAGAATAAGGAGTGTTACTACAGCTTTAAGGACTGCCCACAATGGCGCACGGTGCGCCGCACTCCGAGCCGCCATCGAGAGGCAGAAACCACCACATCATTTCTAAACGGATCGCTGTGTGGAGCCGGGACCATCGTGTGCAATTTCTCTGGTTATCACAAGAGCTGGACATCAGCCATTTTCCGGCAGATTTCACTTTTAACAAGAGATTTTGTCATGGAAAGCCGCGCGGAGGCTTCGCGCGTCACGACCGATTCGCTGATGAAGCGAGACAAAGGAACACCTCCGTTTCGGAGTGTTAAAGGATAAGTTGGGACAAGCCTATCTCGGCTTTCAGTGCTTACCAGTGAGTATAAGTAACACTCCTTATTCTCTGTGAAGCCAGTAAAATTTTCACCGAAAGCCAGATAAATTTTTCGAATGGTTTCCAGCTGCCTGTCTCTAACAGTTTCTGAAAAAATTCTGATGGAAAAAAAGCCCAAATCATTCCGCCATTTCCTCGTAATGAAACGACGACGAGAGGGGTGGAGCAGTGCTCACTTAAAGCCTGCCCACAGGCGAATGACGCAACCGACAGGCGTGGAAAAACTCACGCATGCGCACGAAGGTTCAAGCTTGGCTGACGTAAAAACGTATGAATCAAATCCATATATTTTTTGCATAAAATAAAAAAGGTCGGATTCTTTTCTCAGACCTCGTATGCTGAAAACTTTGAAAATAATCGAAAAGCTACTAAATATATTTATATTTTGTATTTATGATTAATATTTCTGATTAAGATATGTGGCCCTTTCAAAATAATTTCTTCTAGGTGTGCTTGTACAGTATCTGAGAGAATTAAGTTGAAGTTCAATTTCTGCAATTATTTTATTACTGAATTATCATCAGCAACTGTCTTTACTGCTGTCTGCATTACCAGGCAGTGCTTTTACAAAAGAACGATTGATTGGATTATTTATTGAAATGGGGAACAAAATTACAATTTTTGGTGCATTAGGACTATTTGCACATTTCACATTGACTACTATACTACATTTTTGTCAAACTTTGCGAGTGTCTTTGCACAGATTTTTATTTTATAATAAATGTTCATACAAGTAGCTAAATTTGTACATAATAGTGGATATAAAATAAAATTCCAATATTCAATAGCAACAGATAAGTGGCATAAGAAATGCTTTGAAATTACCAAATACATCCACACCAGCGACCCCAGGAGTAATTGAAGAGCAGAGGAAAAACAAATGCAGCGGTACATATGTGGTGGACATGTTATGGAAGTATTTGTACAGACTTATAGGCATCAAGCAGAAAACAGGACTAAAGTACCCAAGAGCTCCCTTAGCAGGTCTGCATCAACAGCAAATCCTAAAGCACTGCTGCCACATAATCCACTTCTTCTCTGTCCATCTGTGCTCTCAGTATGCTTCAGCCAGTCTTAATTTAGCCACAATATGACAAATTACTGGCTCCATCATCATGCTCAACCCTATGGATAATATTCCATGCTTCAAACCAACACTCTTAATTGTGCATAATCAAATCTCCATGAAAAAGTCCTCTCTTAATTTCCAAAAATGTGTGCGGTGTTTGTGCTAATTTGATGTGATTGTTCTAATGTGTTTGAGGTGGCCTGGTGCTCATGATGAAATCTCTTAATCAGATCTGTTGGTGGACAGATGAGGTGAAGTGTTGCAGGGTTGCTGTGCTGCATCCACTCCAGCGGTGAAAGTGTGTTATCTCTTTATTTGTTTACTTCTTTAACTGAATTTCTTAATTAAGTTAACTTGAGGGGAAATTCACAACCCCAAACGTCTCTTCCAAAGCTACGTAAATGTAGCTTCAGAGTGACTAAAATGAAAAGGTATTGGTAAAATTTATGTCCAGGACTTCCTGGTAAATTCACCAAAGGATAATTAACTAATCTGAAAATAATGAAGACTAATACACAACAATCAGTTGGTTAACTGATTAATCAAAACTACAAAAATAATCTTTAGCTGCAGCCTGGTTGGCTGGTTAGTTAGGTTCTCATTAAGTCACAT
The DNA here is from genome assembly GCF_902500255.1 of Thalassophryne amazonica. Classification (NCBI taxonomy): domain Eukaryota; kingdom Metazoa; phylum Chordata; class Actinopteri; order Batrachoidiformes; family Batrachoididae; genus Thalassophryne; species Thalassophryne amazonica. The sequence goes on along the minus strand of NC_047103.1, from coordinate 36,514,189 downwards.
TTAAGGCTTGTCTGTATTTATCAATTATAGCAGCAGGTTTTTCTGGTTCACAACATGCAGATGCCAGAAAAGTCACCGAAACTGTAGGTCCACCCTTTGATGTTGGAATGAATTGCTAGAAGATGGTGGTATGAGAATAAATGCGAGCTAAATATAGAAACATCAGGCGGTAACTCCCAACAGTCAAGTCCAAATGATTAATCTTATATACTGCAGGGTTTAATATATTTAATTGAAGATGAAGACTTTGCGCATTCGCCTACATTCTTTTATGCTCAGGTGCCCAAATTCTTTCTTTTGAGGGCCATAAATGAATCTGCATGGATTGCCACAAGCTCTGATCTAAAATATACTGTGTTAAAGCAAAACGGTGGCCCAGTGCTACCACTCATGCCTCACAGCAAGATAGTCTAGCGTTCAAAGACCACCCATACATCATCTTCCTTGCCCATGTGAATTTGTGTCAGGAAAGGCATCCATGGTAAAATGCCGCCAAATCAACTCCTGTGGTGAACAGAAAGAAAATATGAGAAAAAAAGACTCACACACATAATAAAATTATTACATGTTGCACGAACACTCTAATTCTTAAATGCCGCTTATCCAGGTCGCAGTGACAGTAGACCAAGCAGCTCTTCCCACACGTCCCTATCCCCAGCCAAATCCTCTAACTCTTCATGTGGGTTCCCGAGGCGTTCCCAAGCCAGTTGGGAGATATAATCCCACCAGCATGCTGGAGGAATTATATTTTAAATAAAATATCATTTAATAAAAACACCATGTTCAATATTCTTAATAGGAATTTATTATTTACACCAGACCATAACAAAGGGAGTATGGGACAAATGTGACCCATGGGCCCCAAATTGGGTAGTAATGTTTTAAAATAGTGCAAGAGAAGGCCTTCTTGTCGATATGTTAGGTAGTTTCCAAAGAAGGATTTGTGAATGTTTGGACGGTGCTGGATCAATTTACTTTCAGCTTCTCCCTCTTTGATCAGGATTGCCACAGCAGATCTGACATGGATCTGCATTTTGATTCAGCAGTTCTACTCTGAATGCTGTTCCTGTTGAAACTCCACATATGGGCATGGGTGGTCTCGAACAGGGAACCTTTTGATCTTGGCCACCACATTACTGAGACAGTTCCAGATAATGTCAGGACAAAGAGAAGGACCCAGGATTATTTACTTTCTGGTTTTTAGCTAAATTCTTCAAAAACTGTTAAACCAAACTATTAAATTGTGGAGTTGATTTGTTTAACGGGGCTGATCTATGAGTCCCCATCCTTCCCCATCATTCAGAAGGATCATTCTGTAAATTGCTGGAATGATTTAGCTGAACCTTGGTGCAGAAGCAGGGCTTGTTTCAAATATTTTTTTTTTCTTTTTTTTTTATACATTTTGTGCCTGTCCCAGTGCAGTTACTGTGCCCCCAGGGCTATACAATTAATCACATCTCAGTTGTAGATGCAATATCTGACACTGATTATATAATCTTTAAAAGTTGCAATTTAAATGAGCAATCACATATTTCTGACATCCACATCCCGGACTTTACCTGGATCCATATTCCACAACACAATGCAATAATTGCATACTGGTCCAGAAAGGTCCGACTGATCAAGATGTTACTTTTACAAGACACACTTTGTTATTGGGTGTCTGTTGGATTTGGACAGAGATCATGTGGTGGACAGACAGTTTCAACATGGATACCGATCTATTTCAGTGTCAATCATGGTGGAACAGTGTAGTTACATGATGTTGGAGGTGTGGCGATCAGATTCGTTTGAATTTTTTATTTTTTTAGGCGAATGTAAAAGGTGTAACTATATGGCTGCAAACATTCCTCACTCAAATGCCACATATTGATGAGTATTTAACTCCACCTCCCCATATAAGCCCTGTGTCGACAGAATAAATGATGCAATAAGGAATTTATCAATTACATTGCATGCGTGACATGACCTCCAGGTGTGTTTGGATGTTTATAGCTGTACCACGGACTATTTTTATACATCACAAGTGCAGTGTGACCTTTCCATCAAATCATTGCAGCGCTGTGTATGTCTGGTTTTTAACTTTGTATTGGTCAAATGTGATTTATCCATAAGCTTCTTCTGAAGTAAAATTTGGTCAGTAGATATGTGATGCCTGCCATTTTGCAGTGTGTATTTCTGAAAGAGGCTTTTTTGTAATTTAGAAGCATTGTGGTGTGATCTGTGTGACAAAGAAGAGTGATGCCAATCTGTCCCATACAGAGATGTACACTAGTCTTTATGAACTGGCATGAGATCGGTACACGCTGTTAGTTTTCAGTTTTGTTGTCACAGTCGGCTTTGGGTGATAAAAGGTGCATACTCCTTGTGTATGTATGTGTTTTTGTACTGTACAGTCAAAGCACAGGTGGAGGTTTTACAGTTTTTTATCATGTGATTATGAGGTGCTACATGAGCGTCTTGTTGCATCTGCTCTGTTCCTCCATCTGTGTTCTGACTCACGCGCGCACACACACACACATTTGAAATGTCAACATTCTGAAACTTCTCAGCTTTTCAAGCGTTTCACAATCTATTCTTGCCAACAATCAGCAGCAGGTCGCAGCATCCTCACACTGCTGCTTTTGTTTATAAGCTTACTTCACTGATCTGCACTGCTGTAGTACCTACACAGCCTGAATGCCAGATCTGAACTGCATAAGGACGCATGAAGTTTAGTGTTTGTGACATTCAGGGCAAACTGTATTTTTTTGCACGATCAGGACAAAGAAGATTGAACTGATACCTCATATGGCAACACACTTCAGTCTTGGTCTATAAGAGAAAGAAATGTGTAAAATAAGGGTGAGAAGTGAGAATGTTTCAAGTTAACATGAAAAAAGTCAAGAAAGCAGTAGGAAATGAAGAATAAAGGGAGGGAGAGAGATTTCTTGTGGGGGGGGGGGGGGCGGTGGAGAGAAAGTGACTAGGATAAGCAGAAGCTGCCGCTGCCTCCATTCTGTAGCTGAGTAGATGATGCATAGAGGCATGCTGGCGCCACAGAGTCTCAGTCTCTGTAGGAACTACAGGAGCCATAATGCATTGGGACATCCAACAACAAACAGGGCACCCTCTTGGGAACTGCAGGTATGGATAGAAGTGTAACGGAAGAGGTAGATGTAAAAAATACAGGAGGATGAACAGGAGGAAGATAGGGAGTACAGAGGCTGATGGGAGAGGAGCTAGAAGATGAGGCAGGAATGAAGAAGAAAAGGTAAAGATGCTGTATTGATCTGTGTGTTTGTTAGCCTGTTTGGTTTATAGCAGTATATGACAAGATAAAGCTGTAGCTCACCAAGTTTGAAAGAGGTATGATAAATAGAGACGAGTGGCATCACTGAGGACATAGGCAGTGCTCTAAGTAGTAGTCTTCTGGATTTCTTCTACTTTTGCATATTTCTAATGCTCAACTGCTTCAGATGCTCACCGTGTTTAATGTAAAACAAGGACAGCATGTGTACATTGAAAACCATATTCAGATTATTTTATTTATTTTTAAAGTTAAAAAAATGATAGAACACAAACTGACCCGGCGTGTAAAAGTAATTGTTTTTCTAAGATTCATGAGTTTCAGCAATACAAACTGCAACCAGAGACAACTGTCAATGTAATGCCCGACTATTGTAACACTGTACAATAATTTTGGCAGTGTTTTCTTTGAAATCTGTGCTTAAATCAGTAACATTGGCTTGTTTTCAATAATTTTGTTTTTTCATAGCCACTCAGGGATGGACTGAATGCCTGTCCAACTGTGCTCTAGCTTTTTATTTTATTTTTCTTTCCAAAATATTTTGGTAGTGAGCAGATTTCCTATGTTAGTTTAATCTAATTAAACCCAACCGTCATACAAATTTGGTTGATTGCTGAAGTAAAGGGACAATAATTCAAATAGGGCCAGCTCGTGTTAAAATATTTGATCAAGAATATCTAACAGAATTTAAAATTGTATTTTGTGTTCACTTGTTTTTTTTTTTTTTTTTTTTTTTTTTTTTTTTTTTTTTTTTGTATGTGGTGTTGTTTTAAAATTAATGTCCAATAATAATCAGGTTCACATGTACAGTTAAACAATTTTCATAAATTTGACTTTCTCTGTGGGGGGGGACAACATAAGCCCATCAGGCCAAATTAACTATTTGGTACATTCTTAAAAAAATTAAAAAAAACAACAGGAATGCACTGGTGAACTAAACACCAAAAGGCCTGGGGTACTAGGCAGACAACTAATGTGGACAATCAAGCTTCTCTCTGGTGTCCAAAAACTGTTGGCCACTGTTGCTAAATGGTGGCAGTTTCAGTTAGCCTCATGAGAAGTTGATTAGCTGCACAGTGATTCAGAAGAAAAATGCAAATATACACAAGTGCAAATTCAAAACAACATTCAATATAGCTCATAAACATTAATATACACTGCTATATTAAAAAAAAAACAGCAATACAGCTTAGACACATCTATTCTGATTCCAGTTCACACTGGTCTATAGGCTTCTTTGCACCATACTCAAGACCAGGGTTCTAGCCAGGACCATTTTAGTGCCGGGTAATTTACGTTATCAAGGATCACCGCCAGGTGTCCGGGGGGGGGGGTGCTCCTGAAGCTATAGGGCTTTATACCTCTAATGGCCCAGTCACACGGCACTTAATGAAGTGCAACGAAGCCCTGACGAAACAAGAAATCTAGACTTTCGTTGACTTTCATTGGCATCATTTAACCTTCGCGCAGCTTCGTTCGAAAAATTTGAATGAAGAGGTTTCATTTTGCTGTCATTACCTCCGCCAAGGAGGTTATGTTTTCGGTCGCGTTTGTTTGTTTGTTTGTCTGTCTGTCAGCAGGATAACTCAAAACGTTTTGAATGGATTTTGATGAAATTTTGTGGAGTGGTTGGAAATGACAAGAGGAACAAGTGATTAAATTTTAGTGGTGATCCGGATCACGATGCTAATGCGTTAGCATGTTTATGGCATTTTCAGTGTTAAAAGTTAGCATTAAGCAGTTGCAGCTGTCATCACGTTCGGGTGCATTTGTTTTCAAATTGTAATATTTCTTAAATTTATTTTTGTTGAAATTTTGTGGTGTGGTTGGAAATGACAAGAGGAACAAGTGATTAAATTTTAGTGGTGATCCGGATCCCGATCCGGATCCCGATGCTAATGCGTTAGCATGTCTATGGCATTTTCAATGTTAAAAGTTAGCATTAAGCAGTTGCAGCTGTCATCACGTTTGGGTGCATTTGTTTTCAAATTGTAATATTTCTTAAACTTATTTTTGTTTATATATTAATAATCTAATGATTATTATATACAGTTTTAGAGAAAGAGACAAAAAGAAATAGATCACTGTGCCAAGGAGGGAATCTCTTTAGGGTCAGTGATCCTATGGCCTTGTTTAGAGAAGTGTTTCATAAATGTTAAAAAATTCATATATTTGCAGTTTAGTTGAATAATAAATTTAATTTTGTCTCTTATTTGTTTTTGTCTATAAGCACATGCAATATCAATATCAGTGCTCAGATGACAGTAGCTTCTGGGAAAGGTGCAAGTTGCAATAAACTGTGATGCCAAGTGCTAAGGATACATGCTATCCAGTCACAGCAGATGAAACTTTTTTTACTACTGAGCAAACATCATTGTTAGACTTTTTTAGGTTCAGTGATTCCACGGCATGTAGATGTTATGGCGTCAGTGACCCCATGGCCTTGGCGGAGGTTTGCACTCTGAGTGCTTCTAGTTCTTCATGTTTTTTAATAGTTTCTTTAGGTTTTGTAACGTTATTGTTTAATTTGACTTCGTTCGAGCAGCTGAGTGTTTTCACACAGTGCAGAAGCCGGTTTGTGAGTGCTGAGGCTGCTGCTGCGTTCATGTACCGTCGGAAATTACAAGGCAAACTCAGCCTGTTTGCTTGGATTTTTTTATCTGGGTGGAGAGTCAGGTTCAATGCGCTCGGGCACCTTATATAGGGAAGAATTAATCTTTTGTGTGGATAAAATTAATTATTTTGCCACAAGCAGTTGCTGAATTTGAAACAACAAAAAAGTTGTGTAATTTCCAATGGTACTTGAATGCAGCATTAGCGGCGGCAGCAGCTGCTGCGTGTGCTTATTATTTTTTATTAAATATAACAATATGAGTGTAGGAATGACAATCCAGCTCTTCTGTACATGTGGCAAGGGGTAGATAATTTAAAAGATTATATAAAGAGCTGTTCTGGAAGGCAGAATTCACGTTGTGGATTAGCTGCAGCTGGTAGAAATAACCGCACATGGGGAGTCAATGCGCAGTGTTCACACGCATTGATCAGTTTACTGCTCTGATATATTCAATCACCTTTACACTTATATTTATTCCCCCTTTTGACAGTTTTCTGTTATAAATCAATATATATGGCTTAGTAATGTAATACGGTGATACAGCAGTGACCACGACACACCCGAGGTTTTTTTTTTGTTTTTTTTTTTTTTTTAATTGGAGTAAGACGGAGCGCGCAGCGTGTCATCAGACAGTGAGGGTTCTGATGATGAAGGAGATGATCCCTCTTTTGTTCTGGATGAGGAACCAAAGCAGGTGGGTCCACCAACGTGTACACAGATCTCCACAGGTTCTGTTTGCAGTTTCTCCATGACTCACGTGCTATGAGCGCTGTTCCAACACAGAGTCCTGGAACTCAGAGATGCAGACACACATTGCTCCAGCTGTGGCTCCAGGCACGTTTCGGTTAAAGCGTTGAGATCGTTAGCTTTGGTTTTGATAAGTTCCTCTTTCGTCCCTTTTGCACACTTGCTTCGCAAGCTGTTTGGTGGTAAAACTCTTTCGTCCACCTTTTCTCAACGAATAGTAATGTTTTTACTTTTTCCCTTCGTTCAGGAATTGTTGTGTGCCATGTGACTGGGCCATAAAACAGTATTGGAAAGCCTGTTTTAACTAATTTAGTGCTTTTAGATGCATTGAAAGCAAGAATAATAGACAAAAGTTGACATTTATGTTGTAATATTTGTAATATCAAAGTTCTTTTTTGCATGTTTCTGTCAAAGTCTAACTTAATAAAATAATGTTGAAAAGGCTAAAAACACATTAATATTTAAAACTTCAGATGTGACGTTAATTTAAATAACTTGTCCGAAATTAGTTTGGTTCAAATTTTAATGATAAGTTAAAACTGTATGCCTTTGGATGACTTGAGTGATATTGCCAGCGTACCAGTATGGGGTCAAAAGAAATTAGCTTTTTTCTGTTCTGTCACCAGTTCTCCTTTGCCTGCAGAGGATAGAGCGGTTTCTTCTGGAACCAGCTCTCCTCTGTTTGCAGAGAATAGAACTGCACATCTACTATAAAACATTTAACAGGTAGGTACTCAACTGATTTTAAACTTAATAAATGTTTGTAACTGTAAAGCTTTGTTCACCACGCCTCCAAAAATATGTTTGCTGTCTAAAAATTATCGGACCAAAACTTATCGGAAGATAATTGGTCTGATTATGTTTTTCAAAGTTATCTGAAAAGCTAATCCGATAATCAAAACATTATCTTCGATAATTAGTGGTTAGTGGATTAGCGGAACTGTGCCCACCACCGGTGGATACAATGAATTATTTTACCAAAAATAAAATGAAAACCACGCTCCTGCCACAAGCAACTGCTAATTTGAAACAACAAAAAAGTTGTGTAATTTAAGATGATACTTGAACGCGGTGGCAGCAACAGCAGCAGCGATCGCCTCCTGCGTGTGCTTATTATTTTTTATTAAATATAACAATATGAGTGTAGGAATGACAATCCAGCTAGAGCTGCCACAAATGACTATTTTGATAGTTGACTAGTCAACGATTATTTTTGCGAGTAGTCGACTTGTCGGATCATACGTAAATTGCAGCCTATCGCATTTTATCGATATCAGTACCATTATCGATTCCACTTATCAGTCCGATTCCTTATCGATTCCCTTATCGATACCTCCTGTGAATTTTCTGTGTGCTACAAGTAGGCTTTATGCCTCGTTCACACGGCAGGATTTTAAAATTATCTGTAGGTTTACAAAACCTAAGAGACCACACACGTGGAGAAAAAAATCATAGATCTGACAGGTTTGGTCGTACAGTGTGTGGTGTTAAGCCACACGGTAAAAACACCACGACCACACACGAACAGATTTCACACATGAACATTTCCAACTCAGACAGGAAATCTTGCGAAATGTCTCAAGATTAAACGTGACTTCAGAGTAAACAGACAGAGATAGTTTGTGGACTATTTACAACAGAGGAAAAAAAAGTGATACAAAAAGAAAAAGAAAAGGCATTCTTTAAAGGAATGACGACAGTGTGACCACCGGGCATTCTGGTAAGTCATTAACAGCTGTTTTGATTTTATTTTCCGCTCTGTGCATCTGTCACCTCGCTTTTTGATTGGCTACATGTCACATTCAGTAGGCTGCGTGCTCGTTTGTGGTTGGGTGACACAACACACGCTGCGATATCAGGCCAAGACAATCCATCATGTTGAATATCCCAATTTGTGATCGGAGCACCCCAGATGTCCTTCCGAGCAGATCACAGTGCTCTTAACACACCACACACGGCAGGAATAATCATGATGATGCTAAAGATAATCTTATATTCCTGCCGTGTGAACCAGGCTTTACAGGTTTTCTATGTCAGCAGCATTTTATTCAGTCTTAAAGTAAATAAATATGAAATTGGTCACTAGATCCGTGATCTCTGGACATAAATAAACTCTACATAGTGGATCCTTGATCTCTGGACATACAGTAAATAAACTCTACATGGTGGATCCTTGATCTCTGGACATACAGTAAATAAACTCTACATGGTGGATCTTTGATCTCTGGATGTAAATAAACAGTACATGGTGGTTCCTTGATCTCTGAACATAGATTAAAAAAAAAAATCTGTAGTTTTTGTCAAAAGCATTTCCTTTCAGACATTAAAGGCATGGATGTCACTCCATACATCTGAGCTGAGCTCAGCTGGCTGCTGGAGTCTGCAGCCATACAGTCTTAGGCTGCTGCACGTCAGCCAGGGCATCTCATTTTTGGAGGGAAAAAAAAACAAAACATTTTTATCGATTGCAGTTTGTTTGTATTACAACATTTGGAAAGAGGTGTCATTTGATTTAAATGGCGATTCACTTTAAAGTTATTAATTGCGAGCAGACTCTAGCTCGAACGGAACAGATGTTGATTCTCGTTTCTTTCTCACAAGACAGGAATCCCAGTTAGTCACTTTAATCCGCACAAAAGTGGCTCACGATTGACATTTTAATGGCTTTGAGAGAAGATAAGAAGCGGAGTTGGTGCTTCTGAAGAGGAGCGAAGCAAAGATCTAACGAAGCAGCGGATCGAAGCACTGCTTCATTGGTTCAAGGTTCAAAGCAAATGACCTGTTGACTACTAAATTCGTTGACGGTTTCGGTAGTCGATGTAGTTGTGACTAGTCGATTAATTGTGGCAGCCCTAAATTCAGCCCTTATGTACATGTGGCAACAGGTAAATGATTCAGATCATTATGTAACAGCTGTTCTGGAAGGCAGAATTCACGTTGTGGATCAGCTGCAGCTGGTGTAAATAACTGAAAATGGGGAGTCAATGCGCGGCGTTCACATGGACTGATCAATTTACTGCTCTGATATATTCAGTCATTTTTAAACTTATATTTATTCCCCTTTTGACACTTTTCTGTTATAAATTAATATATATGGCTTAGTAATGTAATACAGTGATACAGCAGCCACCCCGGCACACCAGCGCCGAGTCCTGGAGTGCAGAGCAGGATACAGACGCACACTGCTCCAGCAGTGGCTCCAGGTGCGTTTCATTTAAAGCGTGGAGATCAACGTTAGCTTCGGTTTCGTTTTGTTCCTCTTTTGTTCCTTTTGCGCTCTTGATTTGCAGGTTATTCAGGGATGGAAAATGTCAAAAGCTCATTTGTCCACATTTTCTCGGCTATTTGTGAATTTTTTACTTTTCCCCCTTCGTTCAGGAATCATTGTATGCTGTGTGACAGGGCCAATAGGCAACTGGAAAACTGCTATAGATATGGTGAGGGAGACGGTTAGGTAGGTGTTGGGTGTGATATCTGACCAGAGGAAGGATGATCATGAGAGTTTGTGGGGGAATGAAGATATTTCAGGAAAGTATAAGGAGAAAGAGGTTGGCAAAAAAAAAAAAGGGATATTCGGAAAGATGATGAAAGTTGACGGGACACAAGAAGTTGAAAAGGGATGGTACAAGATGAGAACAGATGCCACAGGCCAGGTTTCCTGCAATTTAGAATGTCAGCAAATCAGTAGTGCCACAAAGTTTCACAGTTATCTCACCACATGTTCCTGTTTTAATTATACTCATACAAGTACGAAGTGCATTAGTGCAGCATAGCCAGTGTGCACACGCATTGCAATGAGGTGAACATAAATACAGAAAGAAGTTGCAGATATGAGTCTGACCTTTTTTTGCTGGAGTGGTAATAATCCAAACAGACTTGGTCTGAAGCCATTCTTAGACAGGTGTGTTTTAGAATTTAGAATCAGAATCAGTGAATGAGAGCCACACAGGTACAAATATGGCTGACCTGTTAAAGAATGTATTGGAAATAAATTTGTTAGGGTTAGGGTTCATTCCAAATACCTTGATTTGAAAAGTACTAAGTAATAACACAGTGAGGGAAAAAATAAATCCTGAATAAAAAACATTCATCGTTATGCATCATTCATTGTTTTAGAATCGAATTGCTTCCCTCTGAGTCATAATCATGAGGTGCCTGAAGAGTCCTACCTCTATAAAGGATGCAGATGGAAAGGTGTTGAAAAGTGTGGAGAGTGCTAAGAAGATGGAAGGAGTACTTTGAGGAGCTGATGGGGAGAGAGAGCTAGAAAGAATTAGTAAGGATGAAGTAAGAGGAGCAATGAAGAGGACACAGAGTGGAAAGGCAGTTGGTCCAGATAACATACTGCTGGAGGCATGGCAATGTTCAGGAGAGATGGCAGTGGAGGTTTTAATCAAATTATTTAACAAAATGTTGGAAATTGGGAGTTGCTTGAAGAATGAAGAAGTAGTACACTGGTTCTCATTTTTAAGAATTAGGTTGATGTGCAGAGCTGCAGCAACTGCAGAGACATAATGATGATTAGCCACACAATGAAGTTTTGGGAAAGAGTAGTGGAAGCTAGGCCGAGAGAAGAGGTCAAAAGCTGCGAGCAGCAATATGGTTTCATGCTGAAAAAGAGCACTTCCGATGCAACATTTGTTTTGAGAGCTGATGGAGCAGTATAAAGAAGGGGCAAAGGAGTTGCATTTTGTGTATTTGTAGATTTACAGAAAACCTATGACAAGGTACCAAAAGAAGAGTTGTGATATTTTATGAGGAAGTCTGGAGTGCCAGAGAAATATGTGAGGGTAGTGCAGGACTTCTACAAGAACAGTGTGACAGCAGTGAGATTTGCAGTAGAAATGACAGATGTATTTAAGGTGGAAGTGAGATTACATCAAGCATCAACTCTGAAATCTTTCTTGTTTGCAGTGGTGATGGATAGACTGGTGCCTGACATCAGACAGAGCTATTATGTTTGCAGATGACATTGTGATCTGTAGTGAGAGTAGAGAGCAGGTTGAGATTACTGTATTTTCCAGACTATAAGTCGCACTGGAGTATAAATTGTACCCTACTATAAATAACACATTTTTCTATGTTATGAGCTGTTTAATTTGGAACTTTTGTGCACTGTTGTCATGTATTTTTTATTACTGGCATTTATGGTTTTGTTGTTGGAGTTTATTTTGTCTTTGATTCTTGGGAAAGTTCTATATAAATAGTCATTCTAATTGCTATTATTAATAACAAAGTTGTGAATTTTTGGTATACAAGTCGCACTGGAGTAAGTGGCAGGGTTTCCCAAATGAGTTAAAATGACATACTCAAGAAAACACGAAGTCTGGAGAAGTGGAGACATGGTCTGTAGAGCAGGGAATGAAAGTCGGTAGGGCCAAGAGAGAATGCATGAACAGTGGGTTGTTCAGTGGAATAGTGTGGTTACAAAGAGCAGAGGTCATGAAGGTGTATGAGGTTAAATAATTGAAGTCAACTCTCCACAGTAATGGAGATTGTGGTAGAGAGATGAAGAAGAGCATGCAGTCATAGAGGAGTGGGTGAAAAATAGAATATGCTTTTTTTTAACATTATGGAATGACGATCTGTATATGATGCACAAAAGTATTTAATTTGCTGTTTCCACATAAAAGCAATGATAAATAAATAATATCCCATTTGAAGCTCATGATGTTCACTTTTACTGCGACATTATCAGACAGGAGTTGGCACCTTGATCATCCTGTTAAGATATTCACAGAGAAATCACAATCATTTACATTTAGCTGTGTGGAAAAAGGGCTGGGGGTGCAGATTCGACTAAGGTGTGATCAAAGTGATGACATCACTGCGTGGATGTTGTAGTTTTCAGTTTTAGAGAAAGCAAATGAAAAACTGTAAATATGTTATACCCTTTTCACACCAACACCTTGATGCGAGACAGACCCGCATAAGCAGCTGATCTTAATTGGTCACATGACACACTGTTGCAACCATACAGTCTATTGTTGCAACTATATATATATAGTGGGGCCAACAAGTATTTAGTCAGTCCCTGATTGTGCAAGTTCTCCTATTTAAAAAGATAAGAGAGGTCTGTAATTTTCAACATAGGTACGCAACTATGAGACAAAATGAGAAAAAAAATCCAGGAAATCACATTGTAGGATTTTTAAAGAATTTATTTGTAAATTGTGGTGGAAAATAAGTACTTGGTCAATAACTAAAGTTCAGCTCAATACTTTGTAACATAATCTTTGTTGGCAATGACAGAGATCAAACATTTCCTGTAAGTCTTCACCAGGTTTGCACACACTGTAGCTGGTATTTTGGCCCATTCTTCCGTGCAGATCTCCCCCAGAGCAGTGATGTTTTGGGGCTGTCGCTGGGCAACATGGACTTTCAACTCCCTCCACATATTTTCTATGGGGTTGAGGTCTGGAGACTGGCTAGGCCACTCCAGGACCTTGAAATGCTTTTTATAGAGCCACTCCTTCGTTGCCTGAGTGGTGTGTTTGGGATCATTGTCATGCTGAAAGACCCAGCCAAGTTGCATCTTCAATGCTCTCACTGATGGAAGGAGGTTTTGGCTTAAAATTTCATGATACATGGCCACGTTCATTCTTCCCTTAACACAGATCAGTCGTCCTGTCCCCTTTGCAGAAAAACAGCCCCAAAGCATGATGTTTCCACCCCCATGCTTCACAGTAGATATGGTGTTCTTGGGATGCAACTCAGCATTCTTATTTCACTAAACATGACTAGTTGAGTTTTTACTAAAAACTTCTATTTTGGTTTGATCTGAACACATGATATTCTCCCAGTCCTCTTCTGGATCATCCATATGCTCTCAGGAAAACTTCAGACGGGCCTGGACACGTACTGGCTTAAGCAGGGGCACTGCAGGATTTGAGTCCCTCTCTGCGTAGTGTGTAGCCTTTGTTACTTTGATCCCAGCTCTCTGCAGATCATTCATCAGGTCCCTCCATGTAGTTCTGGGATTTTTGTTCACCGTTCTCATGATCATTTTGACCCCACGGGATGACATCTTGCGTGGAGCCCCAGATCGTGGGAGATTATCAGTGGTCTTGTATGTCTTCCATTTTCTTACAATTGCTCCCACAGTTGATTTATTCACACCAACCTGCTTGACTATTGTAGATACTCTTAGATCACTCTTCCCAGCCTACAGTGTTCTTCCTGGTGTCCTTCGACAGCTCTTTGGTCTTGGCCATGGTTGAGTTTGGAGTCTGACTGTTTGAGGCTGTGGACAGGTGTCTTTTATACAGATAATGACTTCCAACATTAATGCCATTAATACAGGTAACAGGTGGAGGACAGAAGAGCTTCTTAAAGAAGTAGTTACAGGTCTGTGAGAGCCAGAAATCTTGCTTGTTTGTGGGTGAACAAATACTTATTTTCCACCACAATTTACAAATAAATTCTTTAAAAATCCTACAATGTGATTTCCTGGATTTTTTTTTTTTTTTCTAATTTTGTCTCATAGTTGAACTTTTACTTTAGTTGAAGTGTACCTATGATGAAAATTACAGACCTCTGTCATCTTTCTAAGTAAGAGAACTTGCACAATCAGGGACTGACTAAATATTTGTTGGCCCCACTGTGTGTGTGTGTGTGTGTGTGTGTGTGTGTGTGTGTGTGTGTGTGTGTATGTATATATATATATATATATATATATATATATATATATATATATATATATATATGTATTATATATATATATATATATATATATATATATATATATACATATACACAAGGGCTGTCAATAAAGTATAGGTCCTTTTTATTTTTTTCAAAAACTATATGGATTTCATTCATATGTTTTTATGTCAGACATGCTTGAACCCTCGTGCACATGCGTGAGTTTTTCCACGCCTGTCGGTGACGTCATCCGCCTGTGAGCACTCCTTGTGGGAGGAGTCGTCCAGCCCCTCATCGAAATTCCTTTGTCTGAGAAGTTGCTGAGAGACTGGTGCTTTGTTTGATCAAAATTTTTTCTAAACCTGTGAGACACATCGAAGTGGACACGGTTCGAAAAATTAAGCTGGTTTTCGGTGAAAATTTTAAGGGCTGATGAGAGATTTTGAGGCGATACTGTCGCTTTAAGGACTTCCCACGGAGCGAGACGTCGTGCAGCACTCCCAGGCGCCGTTGTCAGCCTGTTTCAAGCTGAAAACCTCCACATTTCAGGCTCTATTGATCCAGGACGTCGTGAGAGAACAGAGAAGTTTCAGAAGACGTCAGTTTCAGCATTTTATCCGGATATTCCACTGTTAAAGGAGATTTTTTAATGAAAGACGTGTGGACGGGTCCGCGCGTCGGGACGCAGCTGGCGCGGTGCGGCGGCACAGGAAAAACACCATTTGTAAAATCCAGGCGGCTTTTGATGGCTTTCAGTGGAGTGAGTATATGAGAAATTGTTTAACAGCTGGACATGTTCCAACTTGTCCTTAAGGCTTCCAACGGAGGTGTTTTTCCTGTGGCGGAGCATCGCGGCGGCTGCGAGCCGACGCTGCACTCCACTCGCACGTCTTTCATTAAAAAAAATCTCCTTTAACAGTGGAATATTCGGATAAAATGCTGAAACCGACTTCTTCTGAAACTTCTCTGTTCTCTCACGACGTCCTGGATCAATAGAGCCTGAAATGTGGAGGTTTTCAGCTTGAAACAGGCTGACGACGGCGCCTGGGAGTGCTGCACGACGTCTCGCTCTGTGGGAAGTCCTTAAAGCGACAGTATCACCTCAAAATCTCTCATCAGCCGTTAAAACTTTCACCGAAAACCAGCTTAATTTTTCGAACCGTGTCCACTTCGATGTGTCTCACAGGTTTAGAAAAGGTTTTGATCAAACAAAGCGCCAGTCTCTCAGGAACTTCTCAGACAAAGGAATTCCGACGAGGGGCTGGACGACTCCTCCGACAAGGAGTGCTCACAGGCGAATGACGTCACCGACAGGCGTGGAAAAACTCATGCATGCGCACGAGGGTTCAAGCATGTCTGACGTAAAAACATATGAATGAAATCCATATAGTTTTTGAAAAAATAAAAAGGACCTATACTTTATTGACAGCCCTCGTGTGTATATATATATATATATATATATATATATACACACACACACACACACACACACACACACACACACACACACACACACACACACACACACACACACACACACACACACACACACGTGTCGTATGTGTCATATGCTGAAAAACAGCCCCACACTGTGATGTTCCCACCTCCAAACTTCGCTGTTGGTGTGATGTTTTTGAGGTGATGTGCAGTGGTACCATTTGACCTCCAAACATGGTGTGTATTATTCCGTTCAATTTTGGGCTCATCTGACCAGACTGTATTCTCCCAGTATTTCACAGGCTTGTCTAAATGTTGCGCAGCAAACGTTTAATGAGCTTCAACATGCTTTTTCTTCAGCAACGGTGTCTTGTGTGGTGAGTGTGCATACAGTTCATGGCGGTTGATTGCATTCCTTACTGTTTTCTTTGAAACAGTTGTACCTACTAATTCCAGGTCTTTCGTAAGCTTTCCACTAGGCATGTGAATCTCATCATTGATTCGATACGCACCTCGATACACTACCAGTGATACGATACTTACAGCGAGACATGATGATACTGATAATACGATGTGATATGATTCACCCCTGTTCCCGATTTGATATGTATTTGATGCGATTTGGTGCAATACGATTAATGACGGGTATTGATAATATTTTATCGCTATCAATGCCATTATCGATTCCACTTATTGATCCGATTCTTTATTGATTCCTTTACCTCTCAATACCTCTTGTGAATTTTCTGTGTACTAAAAGTAGGCTTTATGGGTTTTCTATGTTAACAACATTTTATTGAGTCTTAAAGAAATATGAAATTGGTCACTGGATCCTTGATCTCTGGACATAAATAAAAATTTATAAAATCTGTACATGGTCACATGTATGACAAACACGCCAGTTTCAGTCACATATCAGCAGAAATACGCCATACCAAACAATGTTTGGTCAGTTATCACAGCGCTTTTTTTTTATTTTAGAAAATACATTTATCTGCTTGTTGATTTTACCCATTTCATGCACCTGTTACAAGACAGTGATTGTAGTGCAGTGGTAAAGTTTCCGTCTGGTAATCAGAGCATGTGGGTTCGAATCCTGTGGTGTTTTTTTTTTTTTTTTTTTAACCAGGGTTATTTAACAGCCCCTTCATGACTATGTCTGTGACCATGGGCCATCTACAGAGGAACAGATGGATCATATTTGTATTGCCCGCTTGATAAATGCAGTGTTTTTATGTGGTGTGTGGGTTTATTTCATTTTAAATACATCCATCTCCATTATTGTTATTAGTTCCATTACCTGATGGACAACTTCAGTTTACGCACCGGCTGGTGCTCACGCCAGAAAACCATTGTGTAAGACTCTGGTGTGGAACGCAGGACGATTTTCATTTCTTGCCCGCAACAAGACAAGAGTCCCAGTTCGTGACTTTAATCCAAACAAACCAACTCAAGATTGACATCTTTAAATGGCTTTGAGAAGGGTTAATGAAGAAATTGTGGACCTGCTGCTGGAGGCGAAGCAGAGAACCAGCGAACAGCGAGTCCCTGCTGCAGTCTGCAATCAACATAGAAAAATTATCATTTTCCCAATAAACGCCCTAAAAAACAACAGCCACTCCGGTGTCCCAAACTGAAGGGCCAATAAGGGAATCATTAAGCAAAAACACTATTGATGTCATCATTTTTGTTGTGGCAGAAATGTGCTTTCTTGATTACGTCTGTGGTGCATTCATTGCACATGCAAGCAGGCAGTGAGTGATCCATCACGATTTCACCTGTCAGTTGAATCAATGCACACTGAATGAATCGATGCACTCGCATCATCTAGATACGGATTCGTATCACTTAATCTCCACATACCTACTCTCCACCTGTGGTCCTTGGCTTTTGGACAACTCTTCTGATAATTCTTTTCACTCCTCTGTCAGAATCAGAAATCTTGCGAGGACCACCTGGTCATGGCCGGTTTATGGTGAAATTGTTATTTCCACTTCTTGATTTTGCCCTAGCTAGAGATGGGTATCGAGAACCGGCTCCTTTTGGGTATCGTTAAGAAATGATTCGATCCACCGACATCAATAACCTTTTTGCTTAACGATTCCTTATCGGTCCTTCAGAGTGGCCGTTGTTTTTGGGGGTGTTTGTCAGGAAATTGATCATTTCTCTACATTGATTACGGACATGCAGCGGGTCAGTAATCAACTATTCTGCAGTGCAGCTTTGCTTTGAACCTTGAACCAATCGAAGCAGTGATTTGATCTATTGCCTCATTGATTCATTGTTTTATTTTGCTTTATCTTAATTTTCCCTCGCTAAAACCCTAAACAGCATATGTCTGTGAGTAATATTTACCTTTTTATGTTAAACCGACCTGTTATGGTTTTCTGAAACAGTTGATAGATGTATTTTATAACTTAAAAACAGGACCGATGTTAACGCGTTAGCATGTCTATGGCATTTTCAATGTTAAAGTTAGCATTAAACTGTGCAGCTGTCAGCACATTTGTGTGCATTTGTTTTCTGTATAATAATGACATGCAGCAGCCAGCTGAGCTCAGCTCAGAGGCATGGAGAGACATTCATGCTAAAATGTCTGAAAGGAAATGTTACAGATTTGTTTATTTTATTTATATCCAGAGATCAAGATTACAGTGACCAATTTCATATTTATTTACTTTAAGACGCAATAAAATACAGAGAAAACCTGTAAAGCCTACTTTTAGTACACAGAAAATTCTCAAGAGGTATCAATAAGGGAATCGATCGATCGATAAAGGAATCGGATCGATAAACAAAATCGATTATGGCATCGATATCAATTAAAATCTTATCAGTACCCATCCCTAGCCCTAACAGTACTCACTGGAACATTCAGAAGTTTAGAAATCCTTCTGTAACCAATGTCATCAGTATGTTTTGCAACAATATCTTTGCAAAGATCTTGAGAGAGCTCTTTGCTGTTACCCATCATCAGATGTTTCTTGTGCGACACCTTGCTAATGAGGTGACTTTTTATAGGCCGTCATTTCAGACTGAGCCAGTTGATATTAATTTACAGACAAGGGCAGGATTGCTTTCTAATTACTGATAAATTTCAGCTGGTGTCTTACTTTCCATGCTTTTTTGCACCTCCCTTTCTTCAGGTGTTCAATACGTCTTCTCTGCGTCATTTCACATTATTACACATACCTTAATTTATGGACGTCTGTGGTTTGATTTCTTTGTTTGTGTGGATTACTTGGGTTGTTATCAACATCTAGGGAAAATTTAATCTCAATAGCACATTTACAAATATATTTACTGAGGAAAAATGGGGACGTGACCAATACTGAGAACCTTCTGCTCTGGAAGCATATGGAAGACTCAAGCGGAAATTTGATACAATTTCTTGTCACTAATTTCCCTTGTGTGATCCTTCAGATTTTGAGAACTGCTTATTCCAGGCTAATTTCCCATATATTTCTGGATTGATTGAAGTAAATGAAGTACAAGACATGTTCATGCATCCATCCCCTGACTTGTCCACCGAAAGCTGTCTATAAAAGTGATGATTTTTTTTTTTTTTTTTTTTTTTTTGGTGGAAGAACTACAAATTGCTCCATTTCCTGAATGATTAATAGTGTGTTTTTTGTTAAACCCAGTTTTAATCTAAAAATCTATACTACAAATGCATCTTGTTTTATTTATCCCCCCACCCTTTCTTTCTTCATTTCAACTCCATTGTGTTGGTGTACAAAATTACAAAAATTATGACTGTGCCAGTCGTTATGGACTTAATTAATTAATATGGACGTAATTTTCAGTGTTCAAGCAGACTCCACAGCAGTACATGTTCCAGAATTGCTTCTTGGGGTGGTTGTAACATTTTTTAAAGTCCAAAATTGTTTGGCTGAGCACAACATTGTACTGCTGGTAGTGTTCATGGGGTTTAACGGCACAACAAGTGACCACTGTTTATGGCCCAAATATTACTGTCAAAACTGACAAATCCACAACTTCAAAAGTGTGAATTTCAAATGGTGATGATAAATTAATTACCTCTAACTACAAAGTTGGGCGGAGGTTGTTTTCACCTGTTTGTTTGTGAACAGCCTGTAACCCACAGTTTTTTGTATATCATTGTATATATCATCCTGATATGCAAGAACTGATTAAATTTTCAAGGTCACAGGTAAAAGGTCAAAGTCAGGACAAATCTTGGACGATTATAAAAATCCCTATCCTTTAACATTGAACGAATTTCCAAAAATTCATAACTGTCAAAAAAATTAAATTCCTTTCATATTTGAGAGCGTTATGTAGGATGGAATGCTTTGTCAAGTGACAAAGTTGATCTGGATGAAAGATTTTATAGCCATTTAAATTTAACATTGAAAACCACATTTAATGTATATTTTACATTACATCTTAATCAAATATGCCCCAGTCATTCTCATATTTGACAGTAAGGCGCAGACTGGCACTCACATCGGCTGACAAAGTCTGATCCGGATTGTGGATTTGAAACTAAATGTCAGAATGCAATGACAAAAAATAAATAAATAAACAGAAACCTGACAACACCACAAAAACTTGATTCAAGAGTATGAACTAAATACATACTCCTGACATTTGAAGTTTGATCCGCATCTGATCCATATTGCGGATTTAGCGGATATTTGATTTTAACTTTGAAAAGCCCTTTTGATGTATATTTTGTATTATACTTTAGCTTATGAAAAGCCACTTCTAACAGGACTTTGACCTTGAAAATTTTTTCCAAGGTAAAAATTTGTGGAATTGGAAACTAGTGTTGGCAGAGGTTTGTGCTGTACGTATGCGGTGCTCTAGTTACCATTTTGTCTGTATTTTGTGACAGGACGATGTACCAGTAAAGGAGATTAATATCACCCACCATGTAAAAGAGGGATCTGAGAAGGCAGACCCACAACAGTTTGAGCTACGCAAAGTCCTGGGACAAGGCTCTTTTGGAAAGGTATTGTACCTGTGTTTGTGTGTAATAACACGGGTCCAAGCTTGTTGGGAGTTTGCTACATTTTTGTTCTTATGCTTGACCCCATGTACTATGTTTGACGGTTCATTGCCATGAATCCGGTGGACTGAAGGCCCTCTGTGCTGCTTCTTAGTGCTATTGTCTTTGTATGAATGAGCAATTATCCTCTTCCTTTGTGTTTGTGTGTTTATGTTTATGCTAACCTCGATTAGCATGACCTAGAAAATAGGACTAACACTGTTTCATTGCCTCTGAGCCTAGCAACAGTCATACTACGTACTCAGAAACTCAACATTGTTTTTTTGTTTGTTTTTTTCTTCTTCTTTGCTGTGTATTTCTAGGTTTTCCTGGTGAGAAAGATTATGGGGCCAGATGCCGGACAGCTATATGCTATGAAAGTACTGAAGAAAGCTACACTGAAAGGTACAGCTTACAGAAATCCCAACAAGGGGAAATGGATGGATTGTGGGTGTTTGTGATGTAATCCAGGAAGGTGTCAAGTGTCACTGCTGCTCAACTGTCTTTTGAACTCAAGGAGAAGTTTACTTTTTCTTTTCACGCTCTTGTCATATTGTAACATTAGCAACAAGCCTCCTTCTTGTGACATATTAGTTAAGGAAGTTAGAGTGAGCAGGGCAACTGCCACGGGAGTTGAGCATCCACACTTAAAATAAAAAAATATCCTACCTACTTTTTAATCAACACATTATGGGTACAAAATGTCTGAAGAAATATGGGCAGTTTTTATACCTTGTAGGTTTTTTTTATGTTTGTTTTTAAATGTACTGTACTGGTCAACCCATTGCCACGTAGTTTCAGATAGTTTGACTACAGGTGTTGGACACCATTAATAGTATCTATCAATGGTTTATAATACAACCAGCAATATTTCTTCTAAGTAAACATAAAATGCAAAATTCCATTAATAACTACACTGTTCAGTTTTAAGGACTGGAAACATGAGGTTTGAATTCTTTTTTTTTTTAAGCACTATTGCAGTTGCCCTTTTGGTACCCACGTCCATTGTTTTCACCAGTTTCATGAAAACAAGATTGCTGTCATACGATGCTGTGAACCACTCAGAATCTTCATTAATGGCGGGGGGGTAGCTATAACAGTGACATTAAAAACATGTCAGACCATCAAGGTAAAGAAAATGTTCAAAGAAATATACCGGAAATTGTCAGCACAGGAATCTGTTATGTATTACAGTTTTACAATGTTCTCTTCAGATAGTAATTCATAGTAAAAAATGTCTGGATTTCATAAGGTTGTTTTTGGCTGCTGAGGGGGTGATTATAATGGAATTTGTCAGTGTGCTGTGAATAACCTTTATTCTTCTGTGTTTAATGATCTTCATTGTTTTTATGCCATAAATAAATGAATAATAATTTATGCAAGCAGTGGTGACCTTGGTCACACCAGACCTACAGTAGTGTTCAGAATAATATTAGTGCTATGTGACTAAAAAGATTAATCCAGGTTTTGAGTATATTTCTTATTGTTACGTGGGAAACAAGGTACCAGTAGACTCAGTAGATTCTCACAAATCCAATAAGACCAAGCATTCATGATATGCACACTCTTGGAACAAACAGGTGTGAATCATGTGGAACAAACAGGTGTGAATTAGGTGTCCCCTATTTAAGGATGAAGCCAGCACCTGTTGAACATGCTTTTCTCTTTGAAAGCCTGAGGAAAATGGGACATTCAAGACATTGTTCAGAAGAACAGCGTAGTTTGATTAAAAAGTTGATTGGAGAGGGGAAAACTTATACGCAGGTGCAAAAAATTATAGGCTGTTCATCTACAGTGATCTCCAATGCCTTAAAATGGACAAAAAAAAACACAGACTCGTCGAAGAAAACGGAAAACAACCATCAAAATGGATAGAAGAATAACCAGAATGGCAAAGGCTCACCCATTGATCAGCTCCAGGATGATCAAAGACAGTCTGGAGTTACCTATAAGTGCTGTGACAGTTAGAAGACGCCTGTGTGGAGCTAATTTATTTGCAAGAATCCCCAGCAAAGTCCCTCTGTTAAATAAAAGATGTGCAGAAGAGGTTACAGTTTGCCAAAGAACACATCAACTGGCCTAAAGAGAAATGGAGGAATATTTTGTGGACTGATGAGAGTAAAATTGTTCTTTTTGGGTCCAAGGGCCGTAGACAGTTTGTGAGACGACCCCCAAACTCTGAATTCAAGCCACAGTTCACAGTGAAGACAGTGAAGCATGGTGGTGCAAGCATCATGATATGGGCATGTTTCTCCTACTATGGTGTTGGGCCTATATATCGCATACCAGGTATCATGGAGCAGTTTGGATATGTCAAAATACTTGATGAGGTCATGTTTGCCTTATGCTGAAGAGGACATGCCCTTGAAATGGGTGTTTCAACAACACAGTGACCCCAAGCACACTAGTAAATGGGCAAAATCTTGGTTCCAAACCAACAAAATTAATGTTTTGGTGTGGCCTGCCCAATCCCCAGACCTAAATCCAATTGAGAACTTGTGGGGTGACATCAAAAAAGCTGTTTCTGAAGCAAAACCAAGAAATGGGAATGAATTGTGGAATGTTGTTAAAGAATCTTGGAGTGGAATAACAGCTGAAAGGTGCCACAAGTTGGTTGACTCCATGCCTTGCAGATGTGAAGAATTTATGAAAAACTGTGGTTATACAACTGAATACTAGTTTAGTGATTCACAGGATTGCTAAAAAAGCAGTTTGAACATAATAGTTTTGAGTTTGTAACGTCAACAGCAGATGCTACTATTATTGTGAACACCCCCCTTTTCTACTTTTTGTTTTTACTAATAGCCCAATTTCATAGCCTTAAGAGTGTGCATATCATGAATGCTTGGTCTTGGATTTGTGAGAATCTACTGAATCTACTGGTACCTTGTTTCCCATGTAATAATAAGAAATATACTCAAAACCTGGATTAATCTTTTTTGTCACATAGCACTACTATTATTCTGAACACTACTGTAGGCTTCAGAAGCTGAAGAAACTGGCAAATAAGCTCAGTTCAAGCTTGAAAACTACACTATGTTTTCTCTCTCTCACTCTCTCTCACACACACATACACACACACACACACACACACACACAAAGAGAGAGAGAGAAGGAAGATGTGTCTGCTTCAGCAACATTCATTAAAAAAATACATTTCCACAGACTTGTGACTATTATTTGAGTTTTAGAACTTGACTCTTGTAAAACAATCAGAAAATAATGGTTTATCTTCTATAATATATTCTAATTCTAAAGTAGAACTCTACTCGTGTATACTAAGGTATATCTAAAAAAGAAGAGTAGAACAGAGTAGAGTAGAGCCACTTAGGTGCCTGGTCTTGAGAACCAGGGATGGTAGGTTACATGTCAGAGCACAAACCAAGCATGAAGTCAAAGGAATTGTCTGTAGAGCTCCAAGACAGGATTGTCTTGAGGTACAAATCTGCTGCTTTGAAGGTCCCAATGAGCACAGTGGCCTCCATCATCCATAAATGGATGAATTTTAGATCCACCAGGACTCTTCCTAGAGCTGGCATCCTGTCTAAACTGAGTAATTGGTTGAGAAGGGACTTGGTCAGGGAGGTGATCAAGAACCCAATGGTCACTCTGTCAGAGCTCCAGCATTCCTCTCTGGAGAGAGGAGAACATTCCAGAAGGACAATCATCTCTGCAGCAATCCACCAATCAGGCCTCTATGGTAGAGTGGCCAGACAGAACTCACTCCTTAGTAAAAGGCACATGGCAGCCCTCCTCGAGTTTGCCGAAAGGCACCTGAAGGACTCTCAGACCATGAGAAACAAAATTCTGTGGTCTGATGAGACAAAGATTGAACTCTTTGGCATGAATGCCAGGTGTCATGTTTGGAGGAAACCAGGCACCATCCCTATAGTGAAGCAGGTGGTGGCAGCATCATGCTGTGGGGATGTTTTTCAGCTGCAGGAACTGGGAAACTGGATTGAGGGAAAGATGAATGCACCAATGTACAGAGACATACAGGCTGAAAACCTGCTCCAGAGCGCTCTTGACCTCAGACTGGGGTAACAATTCATCTTTCAGCAGGAGAGTGACCCTAAGCACACAGCCAAGATATCAAAGGAGTGGCTTCAGGATGACTCTGAATGTCCTTGAGTGGCCCAGCCAGAGCCCAGACTTGGATCCGATTGAACATCTCTGGAGAGATCTGAAAATGGCTGTGCACCAACGCTCCCCTTCCAAGATGATGGAGCTTGAGAGGTGCTGCAAAGAGGAATGGGCAAAACTGCCAAAGATAGGTGCGCCAAGCTTGTGGCATCATATTCAAGAAGACCTGAGGCTCCAATTGCTGCCAAAGGTGCATCAGCAAAGTATTGAGCAAAGGGTGTACATGTGATTTCTTAGTTTTTTAATTTTAATAAATTTGCAAACATTAAAAAAAACAACCTTTTTTATGTTGCTATTATGGAGTGTTGTGAGAAGAATTTTGAGGGAAAAAATGAAAATACTCCATTTTGGAACAAGGCTCTAAAATACTGTAACAAAATAGGGAAAAAGTGAAGCACTGTGAATACTTTCGGGATGCACTGTATATGCCCTCTTAATTTGGAGACATGCAAGATGATAACAGTTATTGTTTTTGAATTATCTTGTTACACTGGTGGCAATAGACTGATTCATTTCCAGGATACGTCTCAGCTTTTCCCAAGACTTCGGTGTTCCAACACCACTTGTAACCATCTGTTGGTGGGGAAAATAATCTATTGTTTTTATTTTCTTCCTTCCTTCCTTCCTCTGCCTTGATTAGTTGATCAACTTGTGCCATCTGGGAGCCTCTCCTCAATATAAGGAGGAGGCATGGAGAAAGGGGAACAGTTTGTTTTATATTTTTGTTTGAGTTTTATCACGTGATTGATTTATTTTACGCTCTGTGTTGCCAGTGCGTGACCGTGTCAGGACAAAGATGGAGAGAGACATCCTGGTGGAGGTCAACCACCCCTTCATCGTCAAACTACACTATGGTTAGTCAACCATTCACAGACCTCCTCGGCAAATCACCAACCCTGTGTCGACCAATCATGACTCATTAAATCCCCTTCCTCTCATCCTTCTCTCAACTTGTAGTGAAAGTGTCCAACAAACAGATGTGCTCAGATCTTATCTTAAATTGCTTTCATGTCTTGGTCCCTTTCTTCCTTCCTCAGCATTTCAGACAGAGGGGAAGCTGTACCTCATTCTGGACTTCCTGAGAGGAGGAGATCTCTTTACCCGTCTCTCCAAAGAGGTAACACCTTGTCATCCCTAATTGTATAGAATGTTTCTACAAAGATGAGTTGGGCATGTAGGATTTGGCTCAGTTTCTCCAATGAAAGATGTTTCAGGAGATAAACTCAGTAATATACATTGAGAAGAAAATAACTAGTTAAAAAAAATAAATAAATCTCAGTTTTTCACTTAAAGGAACTGTATTAAACTAGAAGCTATTGTGTCCTCGGAAACTTGGTTTTGTAATTTGTGACTCGGAAGGAGAAATACTAGCAATACATGTACTTGTTAAATGTACGGTAGTTACGCAGTTGAATCCAAAAGAGAATCTGTTCTTTTTCTCATTATGCTCACAGTTTGAGCAGGTTTTTTTTTTTTCTCTCATACTTTCAACAATATAATTAGGATTAATGGAGTCAGTCACAGAGTCCATGAGTTGTTGTTGTTCATTCGGCTGCTCCCGGTTTTTGTTCGGGGTCGCCACAGCGGATACAACCAGATCCGCATTGGTAATTCACTTGGTGAGAATCACACCAACAGCACCAAAAGTGGTCTAAATCCATGACATATTTCTAACTTTGATACTAAGGTTTTTATAAAACAGATACTTTTCTCTAGATAATCAGTGTGACTATATTACTGACCTGTGACAAACGTGTGTGTGTGTGTGTGTGTGTGTGTGTGTGTGTGTGTGTGTGTGTGTGTGTGTGTGTGTGTGTGTGTGTGTGTGTGTGTGTGTGTGTGTGTGTGTGTGTGTGTGTGTGTGTGTGTGTGTGTGTGTGTGTGGTGATGTCTAGGTAATGTTCACAGAGGAGGATGTTAAGTTCTACTTGGCAGAGCTTGCTCTTGCCCTTGATCACCTTCATGGCCTGGGCATCATATACAGAGATCTGAAGCCAGAGAAGTAAGTGCACACACACGCACACATACAGTGTCACACTGTGTTATAAATCTCTGCCTACAGGCATTTTTTTTTTTTTTTTTTTTTTTTTTGTGAATGTGAAAAGCATTTCTGTTATTTCAGCATTTTGCTGGATGAGGAAGGCCACATCAAGCTTACCGGTGCGTAATGTTATACTTGTGTGTGTGTGTGTGGATAGCTCAATTGCAGAGTTTAGCTGCTGCATGCCACTGAAAGACTTTTATGTTTAAACTTTGCAGACCTTTGTTAGTTGTTTCTATCTCTGTGTGTGTTTGTTCAGACATTTCTTGTTGCTAGGTCAGTGTGTGACAGCATTGTAAAGCTGGCACAACTCATTTCGTCTTTTGTGTGTGTGCGCTCAGACTTTGGCCTCAGTAAGGAGTCAATAGATCATGAGAACAAGGCTTACTCCTTCTGTGGGACAGTGGAGTACATGGCTCCTGAGGTGGTCAACAGGCGGGGACACACACACAGCGCTGACTGGTGGTCGTATGGTGTGCTGATGGTGAGTAGACACTGCTTATGTCGTGGTCATTGATGAGGGAGGAAATTTGTAATGTTCCCCCCTACTGTTTTGGGTTCAGAGCTGACCTTCATGATTAGCTGCAATTTGTACTAGTACAGATACTTTATTGTTACTGCAACGAGTACAACAAAAGGTAAAGTGCAAGCCTTTCAGTGCAAATATAAACATGAGTAAACCACGCAGACTTAAAAGGTCTGGGGAAGAAAGTTAATAAACAAAATTTAACAATGGAAAAGGAGTGTTCAGAGCGCAAATTAAAAAAAGAAAAAAATTATAAGTATATTGTAGCAAAAAAGAGATTTTATATATTTTATATATATATATATATATATATATATATATATACACACACAAGGTCTGTGTTGAAAAGTATCCGACCTTTTTATTTTTTCAAAAAAACACGGAGGTGTTTTTCCTGTCGCGGCGCACACAGGTTCGCCGAGTCGTCATGGAAACGACTGCGAATTTGTGCGCACGTCTTTCATTACAAAATGTCCTTAAACAGTGGAATGTCCGCATAAAGTCCTCATGCCGGCCTGTTCTGAATCTTCTCTGTTCTCTCACGACGTCCTGGGTGAATTAAGCCTTAAATTAGGATGTTTTCAGGTCGAAACAGGCCGACGACGGCGCCTGGAAGCGCTGCGCGACGTCCCGCTCCGTGGGAAGTCCTTACAGCGACAGAAACACCCCATAATCTCTCATCAGCCATTAAACTTTTCACCAAAAACCAGCTTAATTTCTCGAATAGTGTCCACTCGGATATCCCTCACAGGTCTAGAAAAAATGTTGATAAAGCAACGCGCGCCGTCCGCAGCGGCTATTCAGACAAAGAGATTCCGACGGGCGGGGTGGAGCACTCCTCACTCAAGGCCTGCCCACAGGCGAATGACGTCACCGACACGCGTGAAAAAACTCACGCATGCGCACGAGGGTTCAAGCTTGTCTGACGTAAAAACATATGAATCAAATCCATTTATTTTTTGAAAAAAATAAAAAGGACCGCTTTTTTCATCACAGACCTCATATATGTGAAATCATCTCCATCTTTCATTTGTCACTTTATTCATCCTAAATACCACACTGGTGGCAGCTGTTGTCATTAACTTCTTGCTTCTTTATTAAATGAGGTTTCTCAACATGATGCAGCACTAACTCTTGGCAGCCAAAAGCCATGATTGCCAAGCATGCACAAATTGTGTAAGTTGCTAAATTCTATGGATTTCATTTTATTTTCCTTCGGCTACATTGTTTTTTATGATACACCAATCTAAGCAACCAGGACGTATATATGTATGTATGGATTGTGTTGGGTTTTGAACGGCTTGTAATTAACACCTTTTACTGTACTTTTTCTGAGTGGGAAAGACATTCCACACAGATATTATACAAACAATTTTTCGTAAAAAAAAAAAATCAGCTATTGAAAAAAGTCACGACTGTCATGTTCAAAGTCACTTTTCTGCTCTACACTTTTACTAAACTCACCCACTATAAATTATACCAAAGGAAAAACTGGTGGTCATATTCTTAGGCTTATATATTATGAAGGGTTTGACAGGATGTGTGCTTTGGAGCTGCTGCTGACAGCGACAGAGTCAGTTTAAAAATATATATGACATAATGTGTGCTGTGCAGACCGTATGCCCACAGACATACAGAATAAATGCCCATTATTAAATATGGTCAGAGGTCACACAAGAAACATTTGTAGAAAAAAAAATTGCATAAGATAAAGTGTAGTATAAAACATATACGAGGTCTGTTAGAAAAGTATCCGACCTTTTTATTTTTTCAAAAACCATATGGATTTGAATCACGTGTGATTGCATCAGCCAAGCTTGAACCTTCGTGCGCATGCGTGAGTTTTTTCACGCCTGTCGGTTGCGTCATTCGCCTGTGAGCAGGCTTTGTGTGAGCACTGGTCCACCCCTCTCGTCGTTTTTTTTATTGGGAATAAATGTCTGAACGATTTGGAGCTTTGCTGCATCAATTTTGCGGAACTCCTCCGCACGTCTGTCTCAATGTGCCGAAAAAGTGCTGATGTCCACGTCTTTTCACAATTCCTGTGCTAGTCAGACGACATACCGGATCAAGACAGCGTCCAGTTTAGAAATGAACAGCACATTCCACTGTTACAGGAGTTTTTGTCATGGAAAGAGGAGCGGAATTCTGTGCGTCGCGGTGGAGCCGCATGGCGCAAAGCAACGCCGTGATGAAGCCTCACAGGACATGTTGGGGCATGTCCAGCTCATGCTCAATTTCTTGGATAATCACACGACTGAAAAGCAACCCACAGCCGTCTGAAATCCACCTGAAAGCCGTCCTGTGAGACCAACACGGAGGTGGTTTTGTGCTGCGTAATGAACGGCTCCGTGGCGCGTCCCTCCGCTTTTCTTTCCATGAAAAAAACTCATGTAACAGTGGAATGTGCCGAAAAAGTGCTGATGTCCACGCCTTCTGCCTTTTTGTGAAAGTCAGACGACGTCCCGGATCAACAAAGCCTTCACGTTGGAAATGATCTGGTTGTTTGAGCGGGGTTTGAGCCTGTCGATCAGCGCTCGGAGCACGGCACGCTCTCAGCAGTTGTGGGCGGTCTTTACACCGTCTGGATCACTCTTTAATCTGTGTAATCTCCATAAAATCGTCCCTGAAAGCCATATTAATTTTCCGAACGGTGTCCACCTGGAGGTCTCTCACAGTTTCTGGAAAAAAATTGATGCAGCAAAGCTCCAAATTGTTCAGACATTTATTCGCAATAAAAAAATGACAAGAGGGGTGGACCAGTGCTCACACAAAGCCTGCTCACAGGCGAATGATGCAACCGACAGGCGTGAAAAAACTCACGCATGCGCACGAAGGTTCAAGCTTGGCTGACGCAATCACACGTGATTCAAATCCATATGGTTTTTGAAAAAAAATAAAAAGGTCAGATACTTATCTAACAGACCTCGTATACAGCTAAAACACAGGCAACCCTACAAGACTGCTGCCTTGATGCACGGTAGCCTCGCACTTACCTGCAAAAAAAAAAAA
This sequence comes from Thalassophryne amazonica, assembly GCF_902500255.1. Classification (NCBI taxonomy): domain Eukaryota; kingdom Metazoa; phylum Chordata; class Actinopteri; order Batrachoidiformes; family Batrachoididae; genus Thalassophryne; species Thalassophryne amazonica. Next base: position 36,483,722 of record NC_047103.1, on the reverse strand, counting down.
AAAAAAAAAAAGACGACAAAAAACTTTCCTGCTGCTTCATTCCTGCTCTGCGGTATGACATGTGACCAGTTATAGGACTGTATTTGTTACGGGTGTCAGACATGGCGCCACGATATGACGCAACACTGACAATTCATGCTTTCATTCATTCATTTCCACACTGTCAAATTGTCCACCGTATGTATATTAATTCCTCTAGTCGGCTCAATAACTCGCTCCTGTTTCCAACACTAACCCACACGCAATGCAGTGCCGCATTTTACAATTAACAACCAATAAGCAGATTTTTGTCCTTTATTACATGAACAATAAATGATGGCAGTCGAAAATGGAGTGCCCGGACTACATCACATTCACACGTCTACTTCAGCGAGCTTCTGATAATAAAGCATGTGCTCGAGTAGTAATGCAGTCTCCTTAAGGGGTTATTCATTCATTTATACCTGCTTATTCCAGTTAAGGATAGCAGGGGTACTGGAGCCTATCCCAGCTGTCAGTAAGCAAGTGACGGGGTACACCTTGGACAGGCTGCCAGTCTACCTCAGGGCCACATACAGATAGACAAACAAATTCACACCCTCACTTTAAATGCCAGTTGAAAGTTTCCAGTTCACCTACCTGGAATGTCTTTGAAAGTGGGAGGAAGTCAGAGCACCCGGAGGGGCCCATTCAAACACAGGGAGACAGTGCAAACTCCACACAGAAAGGACCAGGTGGGAAGTGAGCACAAGACCTTCTGGCTGTGAGGCAGTGCTGCTAACCACTAAGCCACCGTACTGCCCACATAAGGGCTTATTTGATGCTAATTGTTGATTGTGTTTGTGATAATAAAAAGCACAAAACATTTCTAACAATATCATGTTTTCTACTGGTTATCAATAAAGTGGCCCTGAAGTGCTTTTGATTTATTTATCTAACAATGATAATGTCTTTTTAATATCTTGGGATTATAGGGGTGTCGGAAAAAATTGATTCATGTCCGAATCGCGATTCTTATTTATTCCGATTCTGAATCGATCCAAAATGTCCAAGAATCGATTTTTAAAAAGCTTTTTTTTTAACATGTTCTTGCTTACTCGCTGCGTGTACTGTTTGTCAGGCAACGGCTTCCTTACTACAGCGTCCCCGCGAGGGGAGGGTCTGGCATGCTTCATACATTCATGAGCTGCAGCTTAGCATGGCGGACGAAGAGCTAATTCAACCAGCACCGTCTTTGCTGAAGGCAAATGTTTGTGCACATTTTGGATTTTATTATTTGCTGCGTAAGAAGGAGCTTGACATGACTTATGAGTGTGCAAAATGAAAGTCAAGTACTTCAGAAACACTTCAAATCTGCAAGCCCACATGCTATGCCATCACCCGGAGCTAAAAGAGGGGAGCAGCGGTATCTGCCGACTACTCACCAGCGCTTCGCTAAACTGCCAGCCAGCTCTGAACGAGCAAAGCAGATAAGTAAATTTACATCTAGAATCACTTCATTAACCTTGTAAAGCTGCATTTTCTTAAACATAAACATTTTTTAAGTAATATAACTATTTCTCATAGTTCTTTGAATCGAAAATCGATTCTGAATCGAATCGTCACCCCAAGATTCAGAATCGAATTGAGTCGTGAGTTGTTGTACGATTCACATCCCTATTGGATTACATATGTGGTTTGCTTCCTCCTGGGTTGGCTATTATACAAGCAACAATGAGCCACATTAGAATCTCCGGGGGCATTATCCTTCCTTTCAATCGTATTTTCATGTGAAGAAATGTTCAAAATCCAGCAGATTCACCTGAGCTTTACATGTATTGCACATGGGCCAACCTGTTCAATAAAGACATTCCACAATACTGAGAATTAATTTTCACACATCGCATTGGCTGTGCCACATATTAATCAAAGTCTCATAGTTACTGCAACTGGCTTCCTGCGTTTGGTGGTACTTTGGCAGGAGTTTTTGTTTTTTCCATGTCTGTTTTTCCTTCTGCCTCATATTGCGTGTTTTGTCTGCACAAATTTGTTTTCTCGCCAGAAAACTAAATTCACAATCTGTATAGCAACACACCACACTGTGGTGCACTTGTGTTTTAAAAAGAATGACAAATGACAGTCTAACTGGTTTATTTCACACCATATTCAAAACACCCCCTTGATTCCTTTACACCCTGCACTCTAGGTTGCTATTAAATTCCATGCATTGCCCCAAATGCATTTTTGTTATGCACTATAAAGCTGTGTGCCATAGTCAAGATAGGGCCCAGTGAGACAAAGCTGAACAACATTTGCACCCTTCTCTCACCCCTCCTGTAGGACCAGTTTTGGAAACTAACATCTAAACACATTTACAACCACTAGCTACTAGGACTAACACGGTGAAATGGATAAATGTGGTTTCTAAAATGGAAGTGTTATCGATCTGTGTATCCATTTACCTGTATGCTCAAAAATGCAAGAAAAGTCACAAAAACAATTTTACATCTTCAGGGATAGAAGACTGTGTACTAAATAGGTAGCATGGACAAGTGGATAGCAGTACATTTCAAGAGAAAGAAAAACCCTGAATTGCATATTTTCCATTTCATTGTTTTACTTTTAAGTCAGCCTTTGCAGGAAGGTTTCAGATGGTGTTAAAGTATCAAATTCTGACCGTAAACAACATTGCTCTGTCTCCCAATCAGTTTGAGATGCTGACGGGAACGCTGCCGTTTCAAGGCAAGGACCGGAAAGAGACCATGACCATGATCCTAAAGTAAGATCATTTATACTGTCTGCAAACTGCTGTCCAATCACCACTGGAACAGATTCTATTACATCCAAGGCCAGCTGCTGTGGCATGAGACTCCCTCCATCCATCCAGTCAGCTCAGGGGAAAATGAAAGATTTAGAGGCAGTAAAGTGCAGCACTCAGGAGAAGGATGATGATGATGATGAGTGGATGGATAGAAGCAAAGGATGAATGAGACAAATGGACCAAAGTGTACTGGTTGCTATTCATGGCAGTGAGGCAGGAGACAAGTGAAAAAAAGATTAGGAGCGATTCAAAGGGAAGGATGAGAGGTGAAACAAATAGTCTAATAAGTTCACCACAAGAAATAATAACTTCTCCTGCTTCCGCTATCATCTCATGGTCTGTCTATGAAAAATATACTGTTCAGATGTTCTGCAGAATGCTGATTTTGTGTTTCTGTGAGGGAGAGAGAAGCATTACAGTCTAACCTTTCAGATACTTGGACATACAATACAGATATTGGTGATAACATCAGTTATTCTGTTTCTCCTATAAAGTCTTTGGTTTAGGTTTTGTATTCCTCTCTCAATCTTCTTTATTTTTCCAGAGCCAAATTGGGAATGCCACAGTTTTTGAGTCCAGAAGCACAGAGTCTCCTCAGGAACCTTTTTAAACGCAACCCTTCCAACAGATTAGGTAAAGATTTCATCCACATCTGTTTTTATGTTTAAATGTGAAAAATGATCTGTTTCATCAGCATGGAAACTAAGACATTTGTGCAAAATCATTGACTTAATCTATTGTACCTTGTCTTACGAGAACATTAGGCACTGCTTTTCTTTAATGGCTTTTGTGCACTTGATAAATGAGGTAACATAATGAGAAGCCATAAAGAGAGGAAATTCTAGCTTCGTTGAATTGTTCTCAAAGGACCCCATGAACACTTTCACACAAGCAGGCTGTTTAAGTGGACGATTAAAAAATAAATAAAATTCAAGGCCACAGGGGTGCACCTCCAGTGTGCATTATGCTATAATTTGAGCTAAGTATGTCACTCTGTTTGTTCCTGTACTACTCCCAGGCCCCCAGAAGTGACCTTTTAAAGGATTTGTCATTGGGGTCATTGGGCAAAATTTAGATTTGGACTCCATTGTCCGCCAAATGTGGTACACATAATGTAGATGGTTTCTGGTTATTAGAGTCAAATGTCACATTACCACAGCCCTTACTGTCTTCATGCCCATGTGTACCATTACTTAGTTACAAAAGTGATGTCCAGCACAAATGTTTTAATTTTAAGTTTTCAATTTATTTTCATTTATATAGCACTAAATCACAACAAAGTTGCCTCAAGGCGCTTCAGACAAGTAAGGTCTAACCTTACCAAATGTGGGCATTTAAACACATTCAAGTCAAGTGGTTAAAGTGGTGGGTTTGTGAGCAGAGGGTCCTTGGTTTAAATCTCCATCAGACTGGAAAATCACTGAGGGCCATTGGGACCTTAATCCCAGTGTGCAGTTGAACACCTTGCATGACAGCACTCTGACATTGGTGTGTGTGTGTGAGAGAAAGTGGGTGAATGTATCACTGCAAGGCGCTTTCACCATCAAAATGCTATATAAATGTATTCAATTTAGCATACGTTTTCACAACACAAAGGTGCAAATATACTAATAAATAATCTACAAGTAGCGTGTTGTGCGTGGGGATTCACTGGCCCTCGATTAAGTAGTGTTTATAAAATAAGTACCTGACATTTTTAAAGGGTGGTAATATATTATGTAGTTTCTATAATGATTTTAACTGAAACTTCAGGAAATTAAAATGAGTTAGTTTTGTGAATAATTGTATTTATTATTTCACACATTTAGTTGATGTCATGTTTTACAACTGGCATGGTTGAAATATTTCCTTTGTTCAGAGTTTGTCTGGTTAACACGGACTGATTAATGGTGATTATCAACTTCCATTGTTCACTGATGTTACATAATATCCCTAATTTCGCCAAAGATATTAGTCCTGTCAACTTTACGTTTTTGTGGCGTTCATTCTTGACCCAAAATAGATAAGCATGGCAAATGGCAGGTCTCCCTAGTTTCTCCATGATCGAAGTTACACACGTACAGAAGCCACTTCACTTTTAATATAAAGATGATGATTTGCCGCCCCCTGCTGGAATGGCGTGTGAGTCCAGAATTTAATTACCAACGTTCATTGCTTCTTGTTGTTACCTAATATCCCAAATTTCTCCCAAAATGTTAGTCCTATCAACGTTTGGTTTTCACAGTGTTCATCCTTGACCCAAAATAGATAAGCATACCAAACAGCAAATGTCAGCTGTCCCTCAGTTTATCCACGATCAAAGGTACGCTCACACACACAGAGGCCACTTTACTATTAATATATAGATATGTGCAGTGAAATGTAAAGTGGCATATCAGTACTTTTTAAAAAGATGGTCATAACTGCTTAGTTCTCATAATATGTTTGAAAATGGTTGCAAGCTCCCTGAAACTTGGTGTAATTATAATTTTGACTGAACTGAGCCTTTAGGTTATGCTGCCATCTCTTGTTGAGTTTGCTGTACTGACAGCTGCTCCTGTTCTGTGTTGATTTGTAGGAGCAGGACCAGATGGTGTGGAGGAAATCAAGAGGCATCACTTTTTTAGCACAATCGACTGGAACGTCAGTGTCTTCTTTTGGAAAACTGTACTGTTGTATTAACTTTTTAAAATATTTACAGCTCCTTTCTGGTCCAGATTTGGACTGGATCAATGTAACTGAAATTTGGTTTAGCGTGGACACCTTCCACAGTGACTTGATAAATCATGAGGTCCGATGAATCAGTTCAGTTTGATATAAGTCCAGTAAATCTGATGCAGCCACAAACGTATTTAGAAAATTGCCAAAATTAACAAGATTTAGTCACCAAAAGCTGTTGATATGAGAATGTGTGGGATCGAAGCTGAAAACAGGAGAAAGTGGGCAGGCATGAGTCTGTGCAAAAATTATTTTATTTTTTAATTTTAAAAAGGGTAAACAATTATCTTTAAGTGACAACGTTTGAGACATATGCAGTTGATGTAAAAACTATGAAATTCTGCATTACTTTGTCATCATCCCCGAAAGTTGCATCTCTTTCTCAGCTTTTGAGGATAATTACACACTGTGGAGTACATTATTAACTGTATTTGTGTGAAAAACCAGCCATGTGCCCTCAACCATTCTCTGCTTTTTGTTGACATTTGTGATGTTGTATTGCATTAGACTTTCTTTTGACATTTTTCATACATTCTTGTTTCCAATTTCTCTTTCTTTAGAAACTGTTCCGTAGAGAGATACAGCCTCCTTTCAAACCAGCTGCAGGACGACCCGACGACACTTTCTATTTTGATCCAGAGTTCACGGCTAAAACACCCAGAGGTACAAACAGCCAGCAGCACAGTTACGTCCTCAGTGAAATCAGATTTTTAAAGTTCTCTCTCTCTCTCTCTCTCTCTCTCTCTCTCTCGCTCTCTCTCTGGCTCTCGCTCTCTCTCTCTCTCCCTCTCTCTGTGTGTGTGTGTGTGTGTTGCAGACTCTCCAGGGGTGCCCCCCAGTGCAAATGCCCATCAGCTCTTCAGAGGATTCAGTTTTGTGGCCATAACAGAGGAAGACGCACAGCCAATACCCAATACTATTGTACAGGTATACACACACAACCATTTACGGTAAAAAAAAAAAAAAAGTCATTAAAAAAACCTTAACCGAAGGAGAAAAAAATAACCTGCCACATAGGCACGTAATGTAAATCCTACAAAAATGTTGAAATATTTTGTAATATAAAAAATAATAATGATTCCCAAGTATGCCAAAGTAATAATTAATTGCAATGTGTTTTGTTTTGCAGCAGCTGCACAGAAGTACATCCCAGTTCTCAGACACCTATGAGATCAAAGAGGACATTGGTGTCGGCTCATATTCCATCTGTAAACGCTGTGTGCACAAAGGAACTGGCATGGAGTACGCAGTCAAGGTACAACGTGATTACTACAAGATTCCGTCCACAGTGCTCTGCCAGCATTGAGCTATTCCTCACATTGAACACTGGGTGTTTGGGTTCCAGATCATCAGTAAGGCAAAGAGAGACCCGACGGAAGAGGTGGAGATCCTGCTGAGATACGGCCAGCACCCCAACATCATCACACTCAAGGACGTGAGTCATGCTCCGCCGATTTTACTCGGGATGTAAAATTTATGAAAAATAAATAACGAACCGTTAAGGGTATCTGGCTCGTTCAGGAGACATTTGTTGGTTAGTTCTCCATTTTGGTTTTGTAACCAACAATGTAAAGGGATTCTGTTCATTTCTGAAAATCAGAATTACTGATTAAGAATAAAATGTAATAATTAACATACTAACTAGCATAATTAGCATAACTCTGCCAAGGCCCTTCAATAATATGGATCCATGTATCATTTCACGAGAAACTCATATAAATTATTTTGAGAGTTGATGATTCCTGCGTCAAGACCTTCACCACACCCCTCCTTCGGATGTCATGAGAGTTAGTACATTTTAAATGAATCCTGGTGAGAATCCTTAAACTGCTAGACGTAGCTGAAAACATAAAAGTAAAGTCTTACTTTTAGTTCTTCTGGGTGACCACAGCACATACGGTATGGAGCTGTTGATTTGGAACAGGTTTTACACCAGATATGCTTTCATGATTATTCCTGGAGTTTGTCAACTTTCCCAGGCAGCATTTAAGACCTGTGACAGCTGCACTTTTTGGCTTCATCACTGATTACTTTTTTCTGCATAACAGTGCTTGTTGTCCCATTTATCTTTTGCAGTACTTTGTGTTTTAATTAACTGTTTTCCAGTCGAGTCTGAGTCAATGCAGGTGACTCAGTGGGAGTTGGTGTTTGTTGCTGTAGGTCTATGACGATGGCCGGTCAGTCTTCCTGGTGACAGAGCTGATGAAGGGAGGTGAGTTGTTGGACAAAATCCTCCGTCAGAAGTTCTTCTCTGAGCGAGAGGCCAGTGCTGTTCTCTACACCATCACCAGGACTGTGGAATACCTTCACGTTCAGGGGGTAGGTTTCGCCATCTGTCTGCTGAAAGTTCAACTGTGCGCTAAAATTTCACGAGCTGTCAATGTGGCACGAGGGATGACTCTGTCGTTCTCTGAATCTTTTTCCCCATGTTGATGTTTTAGTTCAGGGACATTTCTAAACTCAGTCACAATCGTGAATTTGTGGTTCCTCAACACCTGCTGTACAAACTGAGTTACAGCCCTGATTGGGGGCCCATCACCGACGATAAAAAAAAAAGAAGTGATGATGTCTGAGGATCAGAGATAAAGGTTTCCTGGGTATTCCCAGATTTCCATTTTTGTTGTTGTTTTTTGTGGATTTATGTGTTTTACCAGAAAATAGAAACCGGTCCTCCATTTCCGATATTGGTGTAATGGATCACAGCTGATCTGTGATAGGTGCGGCCCGCCCCTTATGGTTCACACGCAGGTGAACCTGGGATTACTTACATGGTTGGGGTGTGATTTTGTGTCATGATGAGTTGTTTTTTAATAGTGATAACTGCGTTAATTTTGATGCAGTCACAGTAAAATTGCACTGAGTGGACGGGCTGCAGCTGCGCGTGCATGTCATTCAGTCATGAACGCAGCCTGTGGGGCTGCAGAGTGCAGTTTTTCCACATTGATTTCCACAAAAGCCACACTGATAAATCCGCTGTGCATCCTGTTGACAAATAGATAAAATCACAAATCGAATCCAACAAGAATCAGCCTGTTAAAGGTGTTTTTTGATTAGTTCGTTAAACTTGATTTGTTTAAAAAAAAAAGTGTGCGCTTCTTCACGCTTTGCCTACAAGGTGCAGTGAGCAGCCAGTGTTTGATAGCAGACAGCTGTGTTTTTTATTGTTGTTATTATTATTATTTATAATAAATAGGGCACATCTGTCTCACTGTTTAACAGCACGGAATCACAAAGCAAAGCAAATAACAGCGATTAAACACAGTCAGCGCACATGCTTTCTGTTCATATGTCTCTTCTGCAGCTCACACACAGACTGAGATCAGTGTACCAGTACCTCAACTGGTATTTTACGGTCTGTGTTTTTAGATAGTTCTCTTCTTCATTCTCTTCCATGACACCCCTACTATAGACTAACCTCCCTGTGCAGCAGGAGCTACTTTTTGTTCAACCAAAATTAAATCACACCAAGAGCAGTCAGTATATGATGTACTGTACTGTTTTATGTAAAAAAAAAAAATTTAAAAAAAAAACTGATATGACATGCTTCATCAAGAAAAAAGTAATTTTCTAATAAGGATTAAAGATAATACAGTAAAACCCATCTAAACTGTTATCCTATAAACCAGTGCCCCCCCACCAAAAAAAAAAAAAAAAATTGATCCACCCTGCCTCCACTGTGCATGCGTCATTTGGGACCACAGCAGCTCACCTGAGTCTGACTCTCTTCACCCAAAGCGATCAAAGCGACTAATGTGTGTTTTTTTTTTTAACCATCAGATGACAAAGTAAAACCTCTTAAATCATTCTAAAGTCAGTTTTAAGCAGAAACGAGGTGATAATGGGTGAGTCGCTACTGACGCTTTGAAATGACGGCGGTGCAGTGAATGCACCAGCAGCTGCTCTGGCTGTGGCGCTCTAATCTCTTCCTCCATCCTTTTTTGTGAAATAATGCTGAATTTATGTGGAAATGATTGTTGTACAAAAGCTTCAGATATCTGTAGCTGAGATAGATGATGACTGGAGTGCAGTTTTAAGCAGAAACAAGGTAATAATCGGTGAACTGCAGTTGATGCACAGAAATGACACATGCAGAGTGAAGGCAGGGTGGACCAATTTTTATAGAGGACCGTTCGATCTGTGACACCGGATATTTGCACTTGCCGGACAAATCAAAAGTCCCAATCTTTCTGCGCCCTGCCCACTGCTGGAAGCTCCTGTTTGCTACGTATGTTGCAGCAGTGAAGCAGATGAGAGGCATTAAGCTCAACTCTACCGCAGCAAAAGGAGCCTGACCGCCAGGTTGCCACAAAAAAAAAAAGAAAAGTCATTATTCCTTAACAGCATATAGCAGTCCCCCCGTGAAGCAGAAGTCTTGGAAAATAAAGCAGTTTTGATTTATAAATCAAATTAATCCGGATAGAATAACTCCATTAATGACAATTCTGTCATTTGTACAAAGTTAAAATATAACACATATCTTTTAATTTTACATAATGCGCTAATTCTGAAGTTTTGTAGCAAACACACACAGATGCCAAAAATTGATTATGGGTAAAATGAGCCTCCGCTAACACTGATTGGTTGACTCATTCATTCTGTCTAAAAACCAACACATTAATGTGATGTGTATGTTGGTGTTTTAAATGTGCTTTTGTAAGATATGCCATTTTATTCATATGTAAAAAAAAAAAAAAAAAAAGCCATTTACAAAAGCCAAAAGTCAAGATGTGATTAGACAACCGTATGATATAACCGGGGTCAAAATTCATAGAACACTGCCATCTACTGGTACCCAGACACTTAGACCATAACCCATAATCCTTTGTGCGCCAGAGAGTTGCTGCAGTTTAAACAGCACAGAGAGAATCCACGACGACTATTGTAAATGAACATTATACAATCAAAATGTACATTTTTATTTCTTTTCATCAGCTGCAGCAAGAGGCTGCAACAACTCTCTGGCGCGCAAAGGATTATGGGATATCTCAATACTTAGGGTGAATACTGCCATGAACGCTGCTGGCCAGGAGATGGCAGTAGAGACCGTGAAAACTTGCCAAAAGAAATATTCCAAATAAATAATTTGTGACTGCTACATTTAATCTGCGTGGAATTTAATAAACACAAACTGAATTTCAATCAATCAATCAATTTTATTTATATAGCGCCAAATCACAACAAACAGTTGCCCCAAGGCGCTTTATATTGTAAGGCAAGGCCATACAATAATTACGTAAAAACCCCAATGGTCAAAACGACCCCCTGTGAGCAAGCACTTGGCGACAGTGGGAAGGAAAAACTCCCTTTTAACAGGAAGAAACCTCCAGCAGAACCAGGCTCAGGGAGGGGCAGTCTTCTGCTGGGACTGGTTGGGGCTGAGGGAGAGAACCAGGAAAAAGACATGCTGTGGAGGGGAGTAGAGATCAATCACTAATGATTAAATGCAGAGTGGTGCATACAGAGCAAAAAGAGAAAGAAACACTCAGTGCATCATGGGAACCCCCAGCAGTCTAAGTCTATAGCAGCATAACTAAGGGATGGTTCAGGGTCACCTGATCCAGCCCTAACTATAAGCTTTAGCAAAAAGGAAAGTTTTAAGCCTAATCTTAAAAGTAGAGAGGGTGTCTGTCTCCCTGATCCGAATTGGGAGCTGGTTCCACAGGAGAGGAGCCTGAAAGCTTAAGGCTCTGCCTCCCATTCTACTCTTACAAACCCTAGGAACTACAAGTAAGCCTGCAGTCTGAGAGCGAAGCGCTCTATTGGGGTGATATGGTACTATGAGGTCCCTAAGATAAGATGGGACCTGATTATTCAAAACCTTGTAAGTAAGAAGAAGAATTTTACATTCTATTCTAGAATTAACAGGAAGCCAATGAAGAGAGGCCAATATGGGTGAGATATGCTTTCTCCTTCTAGTCCCCGTCAGTACTCTAGCTGCAGCATTTTGAATTAACTGAAGGCTTTTCAGGGAACTTTTAGTACAACCTGATAATAATGAATTACAATAGTCCAGCCTAGAGGAAATAAATGCATGAATTAGTTTTTCAGCATCACTCTGAGACAAGACCTTTCTAATTTTAGAGATATTGCGTAAATGCAAATAAACAGTCTTACATATTTGTTTAATATGCGCTTTGAATGACATATCCTGATCAAAAATGACTCCAAGATTTCTCACAGTATTACTAGAGCTCAGGGTAATGCCATCCAGAGTAAGGATGTGGTTAGACACCATGTTTCTAAGATTTGTGGGGCCAAGTACAATAACTTCAGCTTTATCTGAGTTTAAAAGCAGGAAATTAGAGGTCATCCATGTCCTTATGTCTGTAAGACAATCCTGCAGTTTAGCTAATTGGTGTGTGTCCTCTGGCTTCATGGATAGATAAAGCTGGGTATCATCTGCGTAACAATGAAAATTTAAGCAATGCCGTCTAATAATACTGCCTAAGGGAAGCATGTATAAAGTGAATAAAATTGGTCCTAGCACAGAACCTTGTGGAACTCCATAATTAACCTTAGTCTGTGAAGAAGATTCCCCATTTACATGAACAAATTGTAATCTATTAGATAAATATGATTCAAACCACTGCAGCGCAGTGCCTTTAATACCTATGGCATGCTCTAATCTCTGCAATAAAATTTTATGGTCAACAGTATAAAAAGCAGCACTGAGGTCTAACAGAACAAGCACAGAGATGAGTCCACTGTCTGAGGCCATAAGAAGATCATTTGTAACCTTCACTAATGCTGTTTCTGTACTATGATGAATTCTAAAACCTGACTGAAACTCTTCAAATAGACCATTCCTCTGCAGATGATCAGTTAGCTGTTTTACAACTACCCTTTCAAGAATTTTTGAGAGACATATTTTTTCAGACATATATATTACTCTGGAACAAAGATGACAAAGTGTTGTAAAGGACAATAAGCAGGACGTTAAAGAGCAAACAGGAAGGGATTGCAGCTCACAGTGATTCCAATTGAAAATAACAGAGAAGCAACCTGAGCTTCTTCTGGCATTTTTACATAAAACAAACACAATAACAACATCTATAAACCCACAGAATATATTTACGAGAGTTTTAGGCACAATATACAAAGAGTTTAATGCTGTTGTCCGTGTGGACCCTGATCAGACCGTTGCAAATGCATTTCCCCTGTCATGAACTTTTACCTATAATGCACTGCCGAGGCATGTCCACACTAAAACCTTCAGAATTAGTGCAATACTTTAAAACTAAAACATATAAGCTGATATTTTCACTTTATAAAACTTCAGACATGACATTAATTTAAATAACATGTCTGAAATGAGTTTGGTTAAAATTTTAATCATAAGTTAAAACTGTATGCCTCTGGATGACTTGGGTGATATTGCCGGCAAGTTAGTATGGTGTCAAGAGAAATGTTTCGGGGTTTTTTTTTCCTCTTGTTTTCTTCTGTGACCAGTTCTTCTCTGACTGCAGAGGATAGAGTGGTTTCTCCTGAAACCAGCTCTCCTCTGTTTGCAAAGAATAGAACTGTACAACTGCTACAAAACATTTAACAGGTCGGCACTAACATCTTTGATATCAGACTTCACAAATGTTTTTAACTGTCAAGCTTTATTCACTACGCCTGCAAAAATATGTTGGTCTAAAAATTATCGGACAAAAATTTATCGGAAGATAATTGGTCCGCTGGTAGTTTTCAGAGTTGTGTGAAAGGCTAATCTGATAATGAAAACATTAGCTTCGATAATTAACAGATTAGCAGAACTGTGCCCACCACTGGGTGTGACAAACCAAAGACAACCGCTTTAGATCAGAGCCCTCTGTGTGGCTGTGAACCTTCTCCATAACCTCTACACCTACTAAACAACGGAGAACGCAAGGGCTGTGATTTGTCACTTTTCCAGTTTCATTCCTTCCTCTCCCGTTATATTTTCAGTTTTTGCAGTACGCACGCCAATTACATTTTGATCATAGGAAATATGTAAGCTTAATTGGTGCTAGGGATTCCCTTGTAGATCATTTGGGGTCTAACGGAATAAAATTTATCATTAGTTCTAATTACCATTAATAAGCATTAGTTACTTATTTAATTAACTAATGATCCCATGGGCAATCGATCTGCTCTGTGTGAGCCTGATCCCGTCAGATCTCAGAAGCTAAGCAGTGTGGGGTCTGGTTAGTACTTGGATGGGAGACCTCTTTGGAACATCAGCAGCCGTGTGTGTTCCTCCAGGTTACACTGGAGTTGTGTCAGGAAGGGCATCCGGTGTAAAACTTGTGCCAAATACCAATGCGGATCTGGCTGTATCCACTGTGGTGACCCCGAACAAAAAAACGGGAGCAGCCTTATGGAAAACCAAAAAATGCTCCCATGGAGTTGGGGCGCTAATTCAAGTTCAGGTTTTTTTTTTCCAGGCCTCACTTTTATCACTGGGTGATTTTTATTCACACTTGACAATAAGCGCACTGTATATCAAACACCTGGGCGTGATTTGTTTTTTGCAGGTGGTGCATAGAGACCTGAAGCCCAGCAACATCCTTTATGTGGACGAGAGTGGCAACGCCGAGTCCATCAGGATTTGTGACTTTGGATTTGCCAAACAGCTGAGGGCGGAGAACGGCCTTCTCATGACACCATGTTATACAGCCAACTTTGTTGCCCCAGAGGTATCTCAGCATCTCAGAGACCAGACATCAATAGTCACAGCTTCATTTCATGGTAGACTGTCAGACAGCATTGGTGTCCGCAGAAACTGGTGGGGGGCAGTGAAAATCTTGGGGTAGCGCACAGAAAAGGCTGTACAGCACAGAAGGATTTCAGGGTGTACAAGTTAATACAAATGTAAGGACACAATATTATAATGTATTATCCATTGCATGTTTACTTGTTTGGGTCATCTCATGTGAATGTAAAAATACAATACTCGCATCAAATAAGCAAATGACTCATTAATTAGTCCATCACATTCCAATTAGCATGCATCATCACAAATAAATTAAGGCTGTGGGTTGCTTAACTGTCAACAGCTGTTTTTTTTTATGTCCAGGACATCATATATTAAGTGGTAGCTTTCATGCCTTGAATAGAAACTGGAAAATTCTACAAGTGGCTGTAATTCTGGGTGTATCTGTATTTCATAAAATGAAAATAATGAATTACTAGCGTGTTGCCCATAGGGATCCATGGGTTCTAGATTGGTGTTTCTATGAGTTGGAATGGAGTATGATTCCAGAATGTTTTTAGAACCTTAGACCTGAACAGTTTTTAGAAGAACTGAACCCTTTTATTTCCTGTTAATTACATAATTTTTAATGCTAATTTACTGTCTTAATGTATTTCTAAATAGTTTAGGTTCTTGTTATCATATACACACTATTATTATAATTATCATTATTATTATTGTTATTTTATTTTTACTTCTATTTCTTTTGATTTTTAAATGGATCACAATGGAAATGTTTTCATGTTCTTGTGTCATCCATGTGTCCATGTATTTTTAACGTATTTACAGTTATGTACTTACATTGAACTCACTAAACAAAATCAGGCACGCACTCACGCTTTTAATATATAGACAATTTACCGCCCCCTGCTGGGTTGGCATGTGAGTCCAGAATGTAAATATCAATGTCCATTGTTCAGTGCTGTCAGTTAATATATGTTGCATCTCTAAAATTATTAGTCCTATCAACTTTCGATTTTGGCCCCATCCATCCTTGACCCAAAATACATAATCATACCAAACACCAACTGTCAGCTCTCCCCAGTTTTGCCGTAATCGAAGCCACACACGTGCACATACACAGAGGCCACTTACTTATTATAATATGGATGTGTCTGACATAAAGTTCTGCTGCAACTACAAAAATGCATTTCATCAGATTTCCTATATTTATTTATTTATTTGTTGTCATTTCTCAGTTTGCATGTGGGTGAGCTATGATTAAAGCATGGTGGGTATGGCCTCTCCTGGTCACCCCTTGGAAATGCCCTTGACAGACAGCCCATTGTTAAAAAGAAACTCGTATCAAATGTGTGCTCAGGTTTATCAGGTAGACCAAAGCTTAGATTCAATATGGTCGAATTTTTGTTGGACCACACACACAAACAATGCTTCACTCAATTTGGATGTAATTACTCTCAAATTATAGTCCTACCATCGACATTAATGCTTGTCTGATTGTCCGGGACACGTGTAAAATGTGATCGGCTCGGAACCAAAATACCTGACCGCCGCCTTTTTCTTATTTACATCATGTCCTGTTTCGCACCTCGTGAGAAAGCGTCTTCGGTTTTTCCCGCCACTCTCCACGCAGCGGACAATCGGAAAACATGATGACACAGGGTTCTCCCCAGACAATGGAACAACGGGGCCGCACCATCAGTGTTCTGACAGCGCCGTCACACTCTGCTCTATCAGGTAGTTTTTCTAAAATCCAGCCAGGCTGTTTGTGCTGAACTGCCCGCTCGTCTCTCGCAGCACTGCAGCTCAGAAAGCACAGTGGAAAAAAAAAACTCTGTCCAAGTCTTCATATAAAAAGCGCTCCTTCTGCTTGCATAGCTCCAAAAATTTATTTTACAGTTGAAAGCCTTCATGTTTCCAAAGTTTGCTCAAATATGGTGTGAGAGTGAAGAGACTTTCGTTCCCTCACAGAGAGAGAGAGTTATTAGATGTAAAAAAAAAAAAAAGCAGCGAAACAATTTTAATAAACAATCATCTTCACCACACAGCCGCAGTGAAACAGTAAAGTGTGAAAAACTGATTCAGAAAGTTTTTTCCATCCAGGATTCATCTTTAAAAGAGCAGATTTACTCCTTTACTTCTTCCAGAATTTTTTTTTTCTTTTCATTTTCTTTTTATTATTGTTCAGGGATGAGATTTTTCCGCGGATCTGCGGATTTGACCGTCCTGGGGGTCGATTTTGTGAAACGTCAAAATCCGTTGAGAAAATTTTAAGGGGGGGGGAGTAAGAATGCAAAAAAAAATTAATGCCAGGAGTACCTTTAGGGGCTTTCACAGTGGCGTATTCGTAGAGCTGCTCATTGCAGTGTTGTGTTTCATTTAAATACGGCCGAAATACGCGCGTACTCAGCCTTTAACAGTATTCGTTCATACTTGCAGTTGCGTGTGTTCGCGTTTTAATATTTGCACACAGTCGCGTGTGCCATGTTGCACCAGTTTCATGGCTATTTTCTGCCGCTGTGGAAGTGCGCTCTGTTCTCTACTGCATGGTGTGGTGCGGCTCAAAAACAGAGTCATTTACCATTATTATTATTATTTTTTATGCAGCGAGTGTGCGCGTTTATTTTAGAGTCACAGCTCTTTTCAGCTTTGATCAGACTAATCGATCAGGGCGTTTGATGAGCGCACCGACATGCAGCGAGTGCGCGTTTATTTTAAAGAGTCGCAGCTCTGATTAGACACACACAGAGAGAGAGAGAGAGGGTGTGCGCGCGCGAGAGAGCGGGTTTATTTTATTTTATTTTAAGGAGTCTGATAGAGGAGAGAGAGCGGGTTTATTTTATTTTAAGGAGTCTGATAGAGGAGAGAGAGCAGGTTTATTTTATTTTAAGGAGTCTGATAGAGGAGAGAGAGCGGGTTTATTTTATTTTATTTTAAGGAGTCTGATAGAGGAGAGAGAGCGGGTTTATTTTATTTTATTTTAAGGAGTCTGATAGAGGAGAGAGAGCAGGTTTATTTTATTTTAAGGAGTCTGATAGAGGAGAGAGAGCGGGTTTATTTTATTTTATTTTAAGGAGTCTGATAGAGGAGAGCGAGCGGGTTTATTTTAAGGAGACTCAGACTCCTCCGCTCTCTCTGACAGAGAGAGCGCGCATGAGAGAGCGCTTTTATGAAACTATGCGACACAGCGAAACAGTCCTCATATATAATTAGTCAAGTGTCAAGTGAAGCAGTGATCTTGTGATACAGTGTTATAGGTGGAGATCACATCGACTAAATATAAACCTTATATGGTCTGACAGTTCAATGGACACAGAACATTGGATTATACATGTACATGTATTTGAGGATATACATGTACATGTATGTTTGTTGACAAGTGTGCCATGCTGAAAGTGGAGAATGCTGAAAATCAAGTAAATCTAGTTATGAAAAAATATTTTGGTCACAAAAATACACATATACAGTAGATGGTCTTAGTAAGGGTTTACAGTTTGAATTATAGATATGAACACCTGGCATTTATAGTAGTTTTTAATATCATTTTAGTGCAATTTACATGTTTTAAAACAGCAAAAATGCTTTGGCTCCGCCCTGGACCCGCCGGGGCCTGGGGCCCCTGGACCCTGGCTTATTTTCCTCTGAAAATCGAATTTGCCAATCTCATCCCTGATTGTTGTTTATGCACCAATGACACCAGATCAAGTTACTTGTATGTGAGAACTTACTTGGCAATAAATTTGATTCTGATTTGACAATTAAATCAGTCCAGATTTAGCCCTTGTTCAAACAAGACAATTAGGGGTTATATTGTTGTTGTTTTTTTTATAAGTATGCAATTCCACTCAAAAATGATGAAGAAAAAAAAAAAAAGCTAAACTGTCAACATGACAGAAAAAAACTCTGCCTGGACTCTTACTGGACTAGACTAAAGGTACAGTGTGTCATTTTTAAAGAAGAGAGCAAATGTTATGTCCATCAAATATTAATGTGTTTTTAAACTTTTCAATGTCATTTGTTTTCTTAACATAGACAGAAAAATACAAAAAAGAACTTTGATATTACAACATAATTGTAAATTTTTTGTCTATTATTCTTGCTTTCAATGCATCTAAAACAAATCAAAATGACTCGCAACGCGCCCTGCTTCGGGTGATAATTGCCAACAGCACCGCTATACTAAAAATTTCTGGGGAGAACCCTGTATGATGTGTGCACGAGACCACTGTATGGAGTGTGCGTTCATAAGATGCAAGATGCTGTGGCGGGAAACATTAGATAACGAACATCGCATCGATTAACACGCCTTTTGAAGAATATATTGAACAGGATGTCTTTTCTAAAACCCCTGAAACCAGGTCAGATACCAGGGAAAACATCAGTCAGATGCAAAACATCAACCCCTGCAAGTGTAGAACCTTCAAAGAAGAGGTATGAAGAGAAAGGAAGAGAGAGGAAGTTTGTGAGTAGCTGGACACACGATTATCCGTGGCTGGGGAGGACAACACAATATACTGCCATGTCTGTCGGGATTTTCCTTCATTTACAGACCAGGCATTTGTAAATGTTGAAATAAAAGAATTTGATTTGCTTTATCAAAAAAACATACTAGCAAAATGATCATGGATTGAACAGTGATGAATTCAGAAAACACACAGGAGAGAAACAGATGCATATTGGCATTTACCAATTATTTTAATTTTTTCCCCAGTTATGAACAATCACAGGAGAGAAACATTATGAGCTATGTCTTGGTTAACAGATTAAAAGGCAAGAGGCTATGCATGCAATATGTAATAAAATTATTTTTTTGGAAATTCAATTTTACCACCCACACAGGAGAGAAGCAGCTCACGCTAAACGCAGCTCACGCCTGCGGCGCTCAATTGTCCGGACAACCAGCTTTTCCTATAGGACAAGTAAACCGCCAGGGTTGTGTGTACGTTAATAGAGTTGAACATTTTGGCAATATAAAATTCACAGAATGATAGTCATGATCAAAATGTGACATCATGAGTTTTAAGTTTACTTTGAACATTTTCTTTCAGTTTTTCTTTTTTCATCATTTTGACTGTTTCATGAACAGGAACTAGTTTGTTTGTTGCACAGATGTGTTGTTTAGCATTTTTTTTTCTTTGCATTGACTGAAATAAAAATTGAGCACTAAAGTCAAGGATGAACTGTCGTAAGTTCAAAACATGAGGCGAGAAAATCGTTGTTTCAAAGCGGCTTGAACACGATTCCGTGGAGACATGAGAGAGTTTACAGTGGATAAACAAGTGTTTGTTTATGGCTGTTTTGTCTTGCTGACAGGTGTTGAAGAAGCAGGGTTATGATGCAGCCTGTGACATCTGGAGTCTTGGAGTTCTGCTCTACACGATGCTGACAGGGTATATGATGTTTTTAGGATCATTTAAACACAAATAAGTTAAACTTTCATAGCAGATGATGAAATCTTGCATCAGCTAACACTAAAGAATGGAAAAAGACACCAATTTTAGTTTGGTGATCAAGGGCTCTAAAAATAAGTGGATAAAAGACGTTATGTTTAATGTCTGATTCTTCCATATCTGCTTTCAGCTTCACTCCATTTGCTAACGGTCCTCAGGACACACCAGAGGAGATCCTGGCTCGAGTTGGCAGTGGGAAGTTTTCACTCAGTGGAGGATACTGGAACTCTGTCTCTGCTGAAGCCAAGGTTTGAACCCTGACAGAAGACTGTGCTTGTCCTGCACAACATCTCTGATATTTGACCCTGACCTCCATGTGTGACCTTTGACCCCAAGGATCTGGTGTCTAAGATGCTGCACGTTGACCCTCACCAGCGATTGACAGCGGGTCAGGTCCTGCGACACCCCTGGGTGACGCACAGAGACCAGCTGCCCAAGTACACCCTCAACAGACAGGACGCACTGCACCTTGTCAAGGTAACACACACACACACACACACACACACCACTGTGTTTGACAACAGCTGACATGTCCAATCGTGTGAGTAATCCTGCTAAAAAGCAAACTGTTTGCTGAAGGCTAATGGTTTCTCACCATTTCCTCTTCGTCTAGGGCGCCATGGCTGCCACCTACTCCGCGCTGAGCAGGAACGTTCCGCCTGTCTTGGAGCCGGTCGGCTGCTCCACTTTGGCCCAACGGAGGGGGGTGAAGAAAATCACCTCCACTGCTCTGTGACCTCACGACCTTAAAACCTCACCTTCTGTCAACTCTGACCTCCATGTGATCCTCCCTCCGGTCTGGTGGGACAGACTACTGATGGACCTGGGAACAGCTAACACCAAATAGGAGCACAGAAACCAGTGCGCTGCGTAACGGGCCGCCGCAGCGTCTGATTGGGCTTTCTTACAGCTCGGCTTCACTGATCTGAGAGCTGTAATGGAAAAACCTTTCTCGCTCTGTGTGTGTGTGTGTGTGCACACGCTTTGGACAATCACAGGCCCAAAGACTGCAGGGTGTGTCAGAAAAGCTAAAGTGCTGTATTTATTTACTTCAAAGGGAGAAATCTGACAATAACATATTATTCTAAGGTTGACATTTTAAAAGCTGGGATTATTTTAGTGTAGTTAGCTGTTGATGCATTTAAATCTGAAGCAGTCTCGACTTCAAGATAAAAATCTAAGCGGTGTCAGGCATCAAGACCTTTGACTTCTCTGGTCAGTTGTTGGTTTGGTGTCTGATGGTGAGTTTTAACTATCCCACATCAATGCTGAGAATTAAAACTTTTGATCACTTATTTTCCCACTATGTCCACATAACGTTGGCTGGGTGTATTTCAGAGCGAAACCTTTCTGTGCCCGTTAACTTTGATTTTAAAGCATCAAAGTTAACAAGATTGATTCCCCCTTTTAATTTTTTTAGTCTGTCATTCTGTTAGAGCTGCACAAGTCCACTTGTGATTTGGTGTGCCCACTCCCAGTAATTATCAAGATTTGGGGGGGGTGTTCACCTGTTCTTCCTTCAATTTGGGTACTTGAGTTCTAAATGCAGCATCTCAGTTACATCTTAATATTTTGGGACTCCGTTCATGCCATTTGAAATTACTTATTGGTTGATTAGAAGCATTGATTAAGTCACCTCTTTTGCCTTATTGGTAGCAGAGATATCCTTAAAAATGCTTTATATTTTTAACAACCTTGACTTTTAAACTATCTGTTCCAGAAGTTAATAATCTGGAGATGCTCACCTAAAAATGGAATGTTTCTACCAGCTTTGGTGAAAAGTTGTTATCCTGTTTCCTAATTAATTTGGGCACAAACACAAGTGATAACTTACCAAACACACAGGGTATTGATGCTTCCAGACAGGCTTAGCTTTACTGAAAAACCGCAACAGTTGTTAATTTCTCTGTGGGAACGTTTGTCCTGCTGAGGAGTCCTACACCCTCCTGCTTTTTCCACACTACACACAGGCTGTTCTGCGTCTACTTGTGAAATGGACTTGAGGTGTTTTTGGGGCACTGGAATACTTCCTAACAACACACGAGCAGCATCCTGGCAAACTGCAGGCATCTGAAGGTTGATGAGCACCTGAACAAACAGCAGCAGTCAGTGGACTTTAGATATGTCGAGTATCTCAGGTTTCTACGGGACTCTTTTTTTTTCTTCTACAGCAGACAAATGTCCATAAAAAGCACACTGATGGGCAATGAGCTATTCTGTGATATAATCCCAACCACTGGGTGAACATTCAGGCATTTTTATTTCAAGTTCTCCAGTGTTAAGTATCCACTTTTTTTTTCATGTCAGTAAACCCCTGTGATAAAGCTTCCAAACCAAAACTGCAGCATTCTGCAGTGTCCAACTGATGCTTTTATTCTTTTGACACTGTAACTTGACCCACATATTATAACTCATCTCAGAATTTTACTTTGCAACAGTGATCCTGCTGTAAACAGTGACTGACCCTTCGAGAAGTTCATTTTTAGTTTAAAAAAAAAATGCAGATCATTATGAAGCTTTTATGCTCAGGCTCCATTGAAATTAAAGTGAACTAAAGTGGGTTTTTTTATGTATTAGTGCAGTGCTTTTTCTTGCTTATGTTGTCATTTATCAAAACTGCACAAGTTTTTTTTTGGTGTTTTAAGTGTGACCACAAACATTTCTTTTCAGTGCAACTTTCACCTCAAGACAAAAAAAAATCTTAGCTTCACAGCCCAAATTTGTGATTTAAGGAACAGTCAACTTTCACAGGTAGAATAACCCAACATCTGATTATGAAAATTCTTGTCAAATTTCTTTATCTTAGTTGGTATTTTAAGCAATAACCCAAACCTCAATTCTTACATGGAAACATCTCAGTATCCCGTGTCTGTTAATCCTTAAGATTCCTGTTTGCTGAATGTTTGACATCATATAAGGATGTAACTTCACTGCTCTGTGGAAATGTTAGACTTTCTTAATGTTTTCTATAACTGTTATTGTTGTACAGCCATGGGGAAGGAAGGTAAGATGACTGATTTTACTTTAATTATGAACATCTTTCTCCTCTTCTGTTGGATTCAGGCCTGCTGCTACACCACTTTTTTTTTACCTGGACTTTCTATTAAAAATAATAAAAGGACAATCAACAGCCTGTGACTTTTAATTATAATTTTATGTTGGACAGACACATAGCATCACTACAATACAGCAGTCTCCAGATAAAAACACTTTTTGGAACCAGAGAACACGTTTTATCCGGGCATGATTGGTAAAGATCTGACAGTATAGTTTGAAATGACTTTAATCAAGTTGAAGCCTGCTAAATCGGACAGTAGAAACTGAAATGATACAACACTGATTCAGACAATCATGGAACTGAAACATCAAATCGTCCTGAGCTCTGCCGTGAATTTTTGCAGTTGCATGATCAACAGACATTTAACCGCCTGCAGGCCTACATATAATAAAAGTGATACACAAGTGGCATTTCCCTTTAGTACTACACACACACAAAAAAAGATTCCATAGGCAAATGTCAAATTAGTAGGGGGGCCTTGGGAGAAGCCTCAGTCCCAAAAATCCCATGGATGAACAAAATACATGTCAAATCAAGATTTAGGTTTTTTTTTACTGTCCATATTGAATTGACTTTGTACTTAATGGAAATGTTTGTGTGCAATACCTAGTGTGCAGTTTCTAGCTTGTATGCTCTTTAATGTCTGAGATATGGAGGCTTAAAATAAAAAGTTGCTGCAAAAAAAAAAAAAAAAACAGTAAAGGAAAAAGTACCTCAGTGTCTTGACTGTCCAAAAGAACTGGCCTACCGGTAATTGTAATTTTCAATTTATGGCTTGCTGAAACTTGCAAATATTTTCATATTTTGGAACAGTTTGAAACACCATCTCCACTAACACAGTTTTTTTATGTATACCATGCAGTGAGGTGACAAAATTTTGTATTTGAAACAGTAAAAGGAAAATCTGCCCGAAAATCATACCACTGGAAAGTGCATGTTTTAATTACTAAAAGCACAAAATTAAGTTGGTACCTTTAACTAAACCGCATCACTGCAGCAATGCGGTCGCTCCCAGACCACCAATAACAAGCAAAAATCTATTTAAGCATAAAAATTCAAGAAGAAAAAATAATATAGCACCTTCAACTGCACCACAGACTAAAACAGTTAAATGTGGTTTATTAAACATTAGGTCTCTCTCTTCTAAGTCCCTGTTAGTAAATGATATAATTGATCAACATATTGATTTATTCTGCCTTACAGAAACCTGGTTACAGCAGGATGAATTAATTCGCTTAAAGGATCTTTTCTCCGCACTAACTGGGAAATATTCCATGAAATGGAAATAAATGAAGCCACCGAAACAACAGATTACATTAAATTTTGTGTAGACAGTGTTATGAGTAAGAAAGAAGTTACAGTGTATCCAAACAAAAAGCTGTATATAACTAAACAGGTGAAAGAGTGTATTAACAGGAAAAAAATAGCATTTAAGAACAAAGACAGAATGAGTGTGAAAGCGGTACAAAGAGAACTTAATACATTGCTGAAAAAGGCCAGGATACTACACAGGGAAACTATTGAGAAGAACTTTAGAGAATCAGACATTAAAACGCTGTGGGATAACATCAAGCCAAAAACAAACATGAACCCAGCTAAAAAGACACTTGCAACAAATGATGATCAAGGAAAAGCAAACGAGCTAAATGACTTCTTTTTGAGGTTTGAAATACAAGATTTTTCCGATGATTGTAAGAATATTTTGGAAAACCTTCCTGTTGACCAAAATACCAGGATTGCAATCGACCCATGGAGAGTTCAATCAATCTTTAAGAAGGTGTCTACAAAAAAATCCACCGGTCCAGACGGCATCTCTGCAATGCTTATAAAAGCATGTGCAGAAGAATTGGCCCCTGCTTGGTGTCCTGTCTTCCAGCAGTCTGTAGACCTTCATACTGTACCAACCCTCTGGAAAAGATCCATTATTGTTCCAATTGCCAAAAAATCATGCTCATCTGGAAACAATGACTATAGGCCAATAACTTTAACATCTGTTATAAGCAAGTGCTTCGAAAAGATTATGCTATCTTTCCTCAAGACGGATGTTACAACCCCTGGCAAAAATTATGGAATCACCGGCCTCGGAGGATGTTCATTCAGTTGTTTAATTTTGTAGAAAAAAAGCAGATCACAGACATGACACAAAACTAAAGTCATTTCAAATGGCAACTTTCTGGCTTTAAGAAACACTAAGAAATCAGGAAAAACAATTCTGGCAGTCAGTAACGATTACTTTTTTAGACCAAGCAGAGGGGAAAAAATATGGAATAACTCAATTCTGAGGAAAAAATTATGGAATCATGAAAAACAAAAGAACGCTCTAACACATCACTAGTATTTTTTTTGCACCACCTCTGGCTTTTATAACAGCTTGCAGTCTCTAAGGCATGGACTTAATGAGTGACAAACAGTACTCTTCATCAGTCTGGCTCCAACTTTCTCTGATTGCTGTTGCCAGATCAGCTTTGCAGGTTGGAGCCTTGTCATGGAACATTTTCTTCAACTTCCACCAAAGATTTTCAATTGGATTAAGATCCGGACTATTTGCAGGCCATGACATTGACCCTATGTGTCTTTTTGCAAGGAATGTTTTCACAGTTTTTGCTCTATGGCAAGATGCATTATCATCTTGAAAAATGATTTCAACATCCCCAAACATCCTTTCAATTGATGGGATAAGAAAAGTGTCTAAAATATCAGCGTAAACTTGTGCTTTTATTGATGATGTAATGACAGCCATCTCCCCAGTGCCTTTACCTGACATGCAGCCCCATATCATCAATGACTGTGGAAATTTACATGTTCTCTTCAGGCAGTCATCTTTATAAATCTCATTGGAACGACACCAAACAAAAGTTCCAGCAACATCACCTTGCCCAATGCAGATTCGAGATTCATCACTGAATATGACTTTCAGCCAGTCATCCACAGTCCAAGATTGCTTTTCCTTAGCCCATTGTAACCTTGTTTTTTTCTGTTTAGGTGTTAATGATGGCTTTCGTTTAGCTTTTCTGTATGTAAATCCCATTTCCTTTAGGAGGTTTCTTACAGTTCGGTCACAGACGTTGACTCCAGTTTCCTCCCATTCGTTCCTCATTTGTTTTGTTGTGCATTTTCAATTTTTGAGACATATTGCTTTAAGTTTTCTGTCTTGACACTTTGATGTCTTCCTTGGTCTACCAGTATGTTTGCCTTTAACAACCTTCCCATGTTGTTTGTATTTGGTCCAGAGTTTAGACACAGCTGACTGTGAACAACCAACATCTTTTGCAACATTGCGTGATGATTTATCCTCTTTTAAGAGTTTGATAATCCTCTCCTTTGTTTCAATTGACATCTCTCGTGTTGGAGCCATGATTCATGTCAGTCCACTTGGTGCAACAGCTCTCCAAGGTGTGATCACTCCTTTTTAGATGCAGACTAACAAGCAGATCTGATTTGATGCAGGTGTTAGTTTTGGGGATGAAAATTTACAGGATGATTCCATAATTTATTCCTCAGAATTGAGTGATACCATATTTTTTTCCCTCTGCTTGGTCTAAAAAAAGTAACCGTTACTGACTGCCGCAATTATTTTTCTGATTTCTTATAGTGTTTCTTAAAGCCAGAAAGTTGCCATTTGAAATGACTTTAGTTTTGTGTCATGTCTGTGATCTGATTTTTTTCTACAAAATTAAACAACTGAATGAACATCCTCCGAGGCCGGTGATTCCATAATTATTGCCAGGGGTTGTAATCCTGTACTTGACCCACTCCAATTTGCTTATAGGCAGGGTAGAGGCACTGATGATGCCATCAACAGCTTAACCCACCTTTCACTTAAGCACTTGGAAGAGCCTACTGCATATGCATGGATTTTATTGGTTGATTTCAGTTCAGCCGTTAATACATTACAACCATACCTGTTGCTGTCTAAGTTAA
Source organism: Thalassophryne amazonica (assembly GCF_902500255.1). NCBI lineage: Eukaryota > Metazoa > Chordata > Actinopteri > Batrachoidiformes > Batrachoididae > Thalassophryne > Thalassophryne amazonica. Next base: position 36,457,140 of record NC_047103.1, on the reverse strand, counting down.
AGGAAATGAATGTTAACCCATTTTTAATTAGATGGTATCATTCTTTTTTAACTAATAGATTACAAGAAGTCAGAGTTAACCGAGCTCTTTCGGTACTCAAATCATCAAGCACAGGTGCACCACAAGGCTGTGTCAGTTCTCCTGTTCTCTTCACTCTTTATACTAATAACTATACAAATAATTACTGTAATAACTGTTTTTAAATTTTCTGATGACACAGCCATTTTGAGCCTACTGCACAAAGACAAGTCCAACAAAGTACTTTTCTGAAGTGAAACACTTTGTGCAGTGGTGTGATGACAACCACTTGGTTTTAAATGTTAATAAAAACAAGGAAATGATTCTGGATCCAAGGACTGTTGGGGACCATACTGCTGTCGTCATACAAGGTACTCCTATTGACCAGGTCAGCTCATACAAGTACTTGGGGCTGCACATAGACAATACTCTCAGCTGGACTGTACATGTGGACAGTTTGTGTTCTCGACTCCATCAGAGACTTTATTTTCTTTGTAGACTTCGTTTGTATGGTGTCAATCAAAAAATAATGTTTTACCAGGCACTGTTAGAGAGCCTAGTCAGATATGGCATGACTGCCTGGTACGGCAACCTCTCTGTACAACTTAAAACAAAACTTAAATTGATAATGCAATGAAGATAATTGGAAAGAAACAATATCAGTCCCTCAGCTCACTCTATGAAGAGTCTGTCTTGAAAGCAGCTCAGAGGATATTGATGGATTCAGCTCATGTCCTTCACACAGAGTACACTCTCCTTCCCTCTGGGAGAAGGTATAGAGTCCCTCGGAGCAGACTGAATAGACTCAAAAATTCATTCGTCCCCATGTCCATCAAATTGCTAAACAATAATGTCTAAAACTGGAATTGTGCAATACTTATGGTGTTTCTCCTGACTTCCTGTCATGTTAATTTGTTATGGATGTGGTTGTGTTTTTACTTGTATCTGTTTGTTTTCCTTTTGTAAAGGCACTTAACATGAGTCCAAGACAAATTTCCCTGAGGGGACAATAAAGTGCATCGTATCGTAGTTTAAATGAGTCAACACCCCCGAGTCACACTAACTGTCAGAATGCTCGAAGCACGGGTCGAGGAGGAGGAGTAGCAGCAATCTTCTATTCCAGCTTATTAATTAATCAAAGACCCAGACAGAGCTTTAATTCATTTGAAAGCTTGACTCAGTCTTGTCCATCCAAATCGGAAGTCCCAAAAACCAGTTTTATTTGTTGTTATCTATCGTCCACCTGGTCGTTACTGTGAGTTTTTGTGATTTTTCTGACCTTTTGTCTGACTTAGTGCTTAGCTCAGATAATTATAGTGGGTGATTTTACCATCCACATAGATGCTGAGAATGACAACCTCAACACTGCATTTAATCTATTATTAGACTCAGTTGGCTTCGCTCAAAATGTCCACCCACCACCTTAGCCACACTTTAGATCTTGTTCTGACATATGGCATAGAAATTGAAGACTTAACAGTATTCCCTGAAAACCCCTTTTTGTCTGGTCATTTAATAACATTTACATTTACTTTAATGGACTACCCAGCAGTGGGGAATAAGTTTCATTACAGTAGAAGTCTTTCTGAAAGCGCTGTAACTAGGTTTAAGGATATGATTCCATCTTTGTTATGTTCTCCAGTGCCATATACCAACACAGTGCAGAGTAGCTACCTAAACTCTGTGAGTGAGATAGATTATCTTGTCAATAGCTTTACATCCTCACTGAGCACAACTTTGGATGCTGTAGCTCCTCTGAAAAAGAGAGCTTTAAATCAGAAGTGCCTGACTCCGTGGTATAACCCACAAACTCACAGCTTAAAGCAGATAACCCGTAAGCTGGAGAGGAAATGGCATCTCACTAATTTAGAAGATCTTCATTTAGCCTGGAAAAAGAGTCTGTTGCTCTATAAAAAAAAGCCCTCCGTAAAGCTAGGACATCTTACTATTCATCACTAATTGAAGAAAATAAGAACAACCCCAGGTTTCTTTTCAGCATTGTAGCCAGGCTGACAGAGTCAGAGCTCTATTGAGCCAAGTATTCCTTTAACTAGTAATGACTTCATGACTTTCTTTGCAAATAAAATTTTAACTATTAGAGAAAAAATTATTCATAACCATCCCAAAGATATATCTTTATGTTCGACTGCTTTCAATAATGCTGGTATTTGGTTAGACGCTTTCTCTCCAATTGTTCTGTCTGAGTTACTTTCATTAGTCACTTCCTCCAAACCATCAACATGTCTATTAGACCCCATTCCTACCAGGCTGCTCAAGGAAGCCCTACCATTAATTAATGCTTCGATCTTAAATATGATCAATCTATCTTTATTAGTTGGCTATGTACCACAGGCTTTTAAAGTGGCAGTAATTAAACCATTACTTAAAAAGCCATCACTTGACCCAGCTATCTTAGCTATTTATAGGCCAATCTCCAACCTTCCTTTTCTCTCAAAAATTCTTGAAAGGGTAGTTGTAAAACAGCTAACTGATCATCTGCAGAGGAATGGTCTATTTGAAGAGTATCAGTCAGGGTTCAGGATTCATCATAGTACAGACACAGCATTAGTGAAGGTTACAAATGATCTTATAGCCTCAGACAGTGGACTCATCTCTGTGCTCGTCCTGTTAGACCTCAGTGCAGCTTTTGATACTGTTGACCATAAACTTTTATTACAGAGATTAGAGCATGCCATAGGTATTAAAGGCACTGCGCTGCAGTGGTTTGAATCATATTTATCTAATAGATTACAATTTGTTCATGTAAATGGGGAGTCTTCTTCATGGACTAATTATGGAGTTCCACAAGGTTGTGTGCTAGGACCGATTTTATTCACTTTATACATGCTTCCCTTAGGCAGTATTATTAGAAAGCATTGCTTAAATTTTCATTGTCAGGCAGATGATACCCAGCTTTATCTATCCATGAAGCCAGAGGACACACACCAATTAGTTAAACTGCAGGAATGTCTTACAGACATAAAGATATGGATGACCTCTAATTTCCTGCTTTTAAATTCAGATAAAACTGAAGTTATTGTACTTGGCCCCACAAATATTAGAAACATGGTGTCTAACCAGATCCTTACTCTGGATGGCATTACCCTGAGCTCTAGTAATACTGTGAGAAATCTTGGAGTCATTTTTGATCAGGATATGTCCTTCAATGCACATATTAAGCAAATATGTAGGACTGCTTTTTTGCATTTGCGCAATATCTCTAAAATTAGAAAGGTCTTGTCTCAGAGTGATGCTGAAAAAGTAATTCATGCATTTATTTCCTCTAGGCTGGACTATTGTAATTCAATATTATCAGGTTGTCCTACAAGTTCCCTGAAAAGTCTTCAGTTAATTCAAAATGCTGCAGCTAGAGTAATGATGGTGACTAGAAGGAGAGAGCATATTTCACCCATATTGGCCTCTCATCATTGGCTTCCTGTTAATTCTAGAATAGAATTTAAAATTCTTCTTACTTACAAGGTTTTGAATAATCAGGTCCCATCTTATCTTAGGGACCTCATAGTACCATATCACCCCAATAGAGCGCTTCGCTCTCAGACTGCAGGCTTACTTGTAGTTCCTAGGGTTTTTAAGAGTAGAATGGGAGGCAGAGCCTTCAGCTTTCAGGCTCCTCCCCTGTGGAACCAGCTCCCAATTCGGATTAGGGAGACAGACACCCTCTCTACTTTTAAGATTAGGCTTAAAACTTTCCTTTTTGCTAAAGCTTACAGTTAGGGCTGGATCAGGTGACCCTGAACCATCCCTTAGTTATGCTGCTATAGACTTAGACTGCTGGGGGGTTCCCATGATGCACTGAGTGTTTATCTCTTTTTGCTCTGTATGCACCACTCTGCATTTAATCATTAGTGATTGATCTCTGCTGTCTTCCACAGCATGTCTTTTTCCTGATTCTCTCCCCTCAGCCCCAACCAGTCCCAGCAGAAGACTGCCCCTCCCTGAGCCTGGTTCTGCTGGAGGTTTCTTCCTGTTAAAAGGGAGTTTTTCCTTCCCACTGTCGCCAAGTGCTTGCTCACAGGGGGTTGTTTTGACCGTTGAGGTTTTTCTGTAATTATTGTATGGCTTTTGCCTTACAATATAAAGCGCCTTGGGGCAACTGTTTGTTGTGATTTGGTGCTATATAAATAAAATTCATTTGATTTGATTTGTATCAGACCGTTGTGGCGAAGAGAGCGCTGAGCGGGG